>NC_068426.1:33485631-33620631 GCF_023373465.1 Oncorhynchus keta | reverse complement strand
ACAACTACATTGTGCGGATACATTGAGGTTGTCCGTTCATTACCTTAGGCTATCTGCCGTTAGTGCGTAAGCCTAAGCTTTTAGGGCCTATAACTGTACGCACGACAAGCAGCCGAACATGCCAATCGCCACTTTGCTTTTGGGAAGTGGTGGCTGATCCACGGTGGCAAAGAGAGACGTCAGAGTTGAATTCAATAAGAGAAAAGCGGCGAAATGGAGAGCTGGAAATAAAGAGAAGGGAGGGGCCCGAAAAGTCATGTTTAGGAAAGAAATTGGTGAAAGAGGATGATAAAGCGGGTGACCGGCTATGTTATGTGTGATGATGGCGAGGCGCTTTACAAATTCGACAGACGGAAGACAGGGACTTTAAATAGGCCTATGGCGTCAAGGGGACAGTAGCCTGATGTTCAGATGGGTTAAATGGAAACTGAAATCTGGCCACGGGATTGATTGATGCCTCTTGGGTATTTCAGACTGTTTACATGATGAATCTGTCCCGTTTAAAAAAAAAATGATTGGGCTTTGCTTATCGTGTATTGTTGTGTATAATGACCTGTATTTGATTGTGTATATGAATGTGTAGTTTCATGTGTTTATTGTGTTTTTTCCCCTGTGTATTGCGGTGCTATACAGGGCTCATCTGGAAAAGAGACCTCGCTCTCAGCATTGACTCCCTGTCAAAATACATGTTAAAATGAAAAACAATACAGGAAAGAAAGCTCTCACATGTTAAGTTCTGCAGAATTATATACATATATAATTATACATACATTTCTTGCAGAAAAAATGATACACCAAATGTAGGCTATATTTTAATTTGGGAACAGGAGTGACCCAACTCACTAACACACCCACTAACACACCCACTAACACACACACACACACACACACACACACACACACACACACACACACACACACACACACACACACACACACACACACACACACACACACACACACACACACACACACACACACACACACACACACACACACACACACACACACACACACAGTCTTGTCCAGCTAACCTTCTGGGGACACACAACTCAGTCCCATTCAAAATCCTATTTTCCCTAACCCCTAAACCAAACAAGTACTCTTACCCTTACCCTAACCTCAACCCCCCAAAACCTAACCATAACCCTAACCCTAAACCTAATTCTCACCTTAACCCTAAACCCCCTAGAAATAGCATGTGACCTCGTGGGTACTAACAAATTGTCCTCAGTTGGTAAAATTTTGGGTCATTTACTCTTCTTGTGGGGAATAGTTAAACACACACACGCGCGCACACACACACTCACGACTCTATAACCCTCTAAAAAGCAGAAGTAATTCCACATCTCACACACACAAAGGCGACCTCTTTTTCCCTGCGAGAGTTTAGGACTGCACGCGCGCTGAGCTAACAAATGAAAGCCCCATCCGTTCCTCTTAGCCAGATAACTACAGTAAGTGAATGGAGCCCTGTCCCTGTAGGGTAATGGAGGGGGGGTGTATTTAGTGGCTGGCTGGCTGGCTGCTTTGGCTTGCGTTGTTGGTCTCTCTCTCCCTGTCTCTCATTCCCCTGACCTGAACCTCAGCTACAGGCTGTTTCGAGAGAGAGAGAGGGGGAGGGACGGACAAAAGCTACAGGTTATTTTCCCAGTACTACTCCTCTCTCTCTCTCTCTCTCTCTCTCTCTCTCTCTCTCTCTCTCTCTCTCTCTCTCTCCTCTGACTCATATTTGATCTGGGGGACATGATGAGGCTGTGTTGGCCTATTTACTCTGTGATTTGAAACGCTCTGTTTACAAATTCATGTACTGCCTGTCGCGAATTGCATACAAGTTGACGGTGTCTATTTTCGGATCACTTCTGATCATTTCTGATCACACTCCTTTCGGTAGGAGTGGGTTACAACTACCATCCACCACCCGAGCCTCAGGGAACCAAGGACACTGCCCTGCCAAGGTGAGCCATTCGTCTAGCTCAGGGGTAGGCAATCCTGGCCCTGATTAGATAGAGAGACATGAGTGAACGAAAGAGAGGGTGTGATAGAGAAACAGGAGGGAACGAGAGATGAGCAATACAAGAGAGAGAGAGAGAGGGGTGAAAGAGGGTGAATGAGCAAAAGAGAACTTAGTAAAGGACCACCTCCCTCCTGGAGACTCATGGCTCATATGTGTTGTATAAGTGATGTGTGAGCTGGTTGGTTTGCCGATCAGGCCCTTGTCACTGCCCGGTTCTCTCCGACCCGCGTGGACCCGCTCCACACTAAGACAACACGGGACGGAGGGCATTTTGGGTCGAGTTTTTGGGTCGAGTTTAACACAGTTTAACACAGTGAAGTGACATGAAGTGACACCTTCCCTCGTTGCACCTTACGACTTACGACCTGTACTGGGACGGCCCTCTTCGTCCTCAACTCAACCTTAAATGCCATTCAAACTATCGCTTTGATCGCCGTGAGATGCTCTCGCAAACGATCCATACTTCCACATATTTCCAAACCCTGTGCTTATAAAAGATGATCAACACTTGAATACATAAAAACTTCACCGCATTTAAATGACTTAATTTAATAACATTAATATTCTTCAAACCTCCATCCATTTATAACATTCCACCATCCAAGACACCAAACTCATTTATGTAAAACACGTTAAACATGCCTCTGACTGTTAACAGTAAAGGCTGTTTACAGAACGACACCTTTCCGTTCATTATTGTGACACACATTCTCCTAGCCTGGTGGTTATCGTTGTGAGAACACGCTAGCAACATGCCGGTAGCAACGGAGTGGCGTCATGACGATACGGCTGTCACAGCCAGAGGAGACCCCTTTACCATTACATGTTAGCACACTGTCCGTCACAACAGCCTCGTTCGTAGGTCCCAACTCACCTAGGCTGACAGCTAATTAGGCCTAGTGTGTGTGTGTGTGTGTGTGTGTGTGTGTAGGTGAGAGTGTGCATGATGGTACGGCTGGGTCAAAAATAACCAAACGTGTGTTCTGTCCACTATTCACCCAAAGCTGAGTTGCATTTAACCCAGTATTTTTCAGAGTATAGCAGATAATAATATAGCAATACATCCAGTGAGGACCTGCAGTACACGAGAGTAAATTAACAGAGAGTAAACATACGGCAAGGTACAGTAAAGCCCTAGAATACACAATCAAATATGGATTTGTTGACACTTACAGTGCTGTGAAAGAGTATTTGCCCCTTTTCAGATTTCCTATATTTTTGCATGTTTTTTTTTTACACTGAATGTTATCAGATCTTCAACCAGAACATAACATTAGATAAAGGTAACCTGAGTTTACAAATAACAGCAAAAACGTGATACTTATTTATTGAATTAACAAAGTTACGCAACACCCAATTCACCCTGTGTGACAAAGTAATTGCCCCATTGCACTCAATAACTGGTTGTGCCACCTTTTAGCAGCAACGACTCCAACCAAACGCTTCCTGTTGATCAGTCTCTCACGTCGCCGTGGAGGAATTTTGGCCCACTCTTCCATGCAGAACTGCTGTAACTCAGAGACTTTTGTGGGTTTTCAAGCGGGAACGGTTCGTTTCAAGTCCTGCCGCAACATCTCAATCGGGATTAGAACTGGACTTCGACTAAGCCATTCCAAAACTTCTTCAAATGTGTTGCTTTTTAACCATATCCATGCAGACTTGCACCTGTGTGTCCATACTCCCGTTTCCTCTGCGCCAGCAGTTTGTTGAACCCCCCCCCTACACACACACACACAAAATCACTGGGCCAGAGTCTCCAATTAGACCCCTAGAACAATCTGAGACCGAGGGGGAGGAACGTAGGGGGGAGAGTGGGAGGGAATAGAGGGAGAGATTGGATGAGAAGAAGTCCTAATTCAGAATCAATTTGCCGAGGCGTTGCAATCAGCCTCAAGGGTTTGTTGTGTGGCTGTACGAGAAGAGTCAAATTGGGTTGGCACCACTCTCTCCACTTTAGCGGAGAACAGGACAAAATTGTGTATCCTGCACTCTTAGCATGAAGGTGCTATCTAGAACCTAAAATAGTTTGTCACCTGTCCACATTTATTAATTATTTAACCTTTACTTAACTAGGCAAGTCAGTTAATAAGAACACATTCGTATTTTACAATGACGGCCTACCCCAGCCAAACCCTCCCCTAACCTGGGTGACGCTGGGCCAGTTGTGCACTGCCCTATGGTACTCCTGATCACAGCCGGTTGTGATAACAAACCCTGGTGTGATCCCGGGTTGTGTGACCCCTTTATCACTGAGACTCAGTGCCTTAAACCGCAGAGCCACTTGGAAAGTCTCATTGTAGAACCCTTTGAAGAACCTTTTTGGTTCCAGGTAAAAAACCTTTTGGTTCCAGGTAGAAGCCTTTTGGGTTCCATGTGGAACACTTTCCACAAAGTTTTTTTTTTATCCAGAACCAAAAAGGGGTTCTCTTATGGAGTCAGCCAAAGAACCCTACACACACATGGGCTCCCGAGTGGAACAGCGGTCTAAGGTACTGCATCTCAGTGCCAGAGGTGTCACTACAGACCCTGGTTTGATCACGGGCTATATTACAACCGACCTTGATCGGGAGTCCCACAGGGCGGCGCACAATTGGCCCAGCGTCGTCCGGGTTAGGGGAGGGTTTGGCTGGGGTAGTCCGCCATTGTGAATAACAATTTGTTTGTAACGGACTTGCCTAGTTAAATAAAAAAATAAAAATTCTAAGAGTATGGGTTAGTTGTTTGGGGGAGAGAGAGAATTCTTCAACCAAGTGTGTGTGAAGTCTTCTTATCGAATCAGTGTGTGTGTTTGCATGACAGAGTCCGGGGCCGGGATAACTGTGTGAGAGAGTCATTTTGACAGATTTAGCTCAAAGCCTAGGAGGGGGTACTTTAGATGTCAGGACTGGTATTTCAGAAGGAGAGAGGGGGCTAAGAGCTGGGATGTCCTTTCACCAACTGGCCAGGATGGACGGAGGGTGAGGGATGTCACTCACTCACACATACGCATTCACACACTACATTGCATCTAAGTAAACGCATTGGGCATAAAGTGGACTGTACCCTTACTTGCCAGAAGAGGGCACTGTAATGACAAACATATGGAACAGTCTGCAGATAGGCTGATGTTAAATCTATTGTCTAAATCTATTGTGGGGGGGGGGGTTCTATGTTATGATTCTATGTTAGGTTTGAGATTTTATCGCTTATGGTTTAAGGGATGGATTGAGTTTGGTAAGCTGATCCTAGAAGAGTGCCTAATGGGCCAGGTACCTTCTACCTCTTATCATATCATATCCAAACGTGAACTTAATGGCCTCATGACTCAGGAGAAAGAGAAATGGTCATGTGACTCTTCAGCGAGACACAGTGGCTTCATCTCATCACTTTTCTCCTCTCCTCTCTCATTCTCTCCATTCCTCTCCTCTCCTCTCTTTTCTCATTATCTTCTTTCCTCTGGTCCCTGCAGGGGAGCAGCTTAACTGACACCCGATCGATGGATATAAAGCCTACCCGCTGTCTGTCGGACTCCTCTGTGTCTCACTAACACTTTGTCTCCTCTCTCTCGCCCCATTTTGTCCCTCTTCTGCACTCTCTCGCCTCACCTCTCACCTCTCTCTCAACTTCTCTCCTACCCTCTCGCTCGTACGGGCACGCGCGCGCGCGCACCATGAATGTTTAGCCACGGCAGGCGCAACCCCTTGCCACAACACTTCGTCTACACGCACAACCACACTACCGATCTCTACTCATAATCTCAACGAGCCAATCCACAGCAGCTTTATTTGCCATTAAAACCTGGTGGAAACAACTGCTCGGTTCATAAAACACACTGCAGTCTCACTTTGTGGAAGTTCAACCCGACGGCTCCCGTTGGCATTCATGTGTTTTTAATATGGCTTCCACTACACGGGGTTAGTGTCAGAGGCACATCAACTATCTTTTGTAGGTACGGTCAACAGACAGCAATAGTATTCTGTGGACACATGGCGTGGAGTGGAGGGTTTTGGCATTGTCATAGAGACAGATAGATGGAAGGAGAGCGAGTAGACAGAGACAGGAGCTCCATCAACTTGAATTCGACAAAAGATGGAAACCTTGGTAACCAACACGGGTGAAGCTAATGTATATGTTGTCAATCTATAGGAATAATTTCTGTTTGAACCAGTCAGAGTGGACAGAGAAGCATTTCCATTGGATCTGCAACGTAAAAGAGTTGGTTTGCATCCTGAATGTATCCTGATGACCGTGTACCGTTCACCTAGAGGTCCTCCTCTCCACTCTCATCTCTAATTTGATGGGGATGCGCTCTGCTTATAGGTGGCAAGCTACTTATGGATGACTCACAGAGTCTGCATTTCTGCAGTTTGTTAAGTAGCAGTTCAAATATCTGTTGAGTGAAGTGGCTCATTTTGAGCCAGCCAGGAGAACACATGTGAAGAGAAAACGAAATGAGTCCTATTGCACCACAGATGAATCATTCCACAACGGCTGGAAAGCTCAATAACTCCACACAACCTGTACATCAGAGTGTATTCAGAATGGGTGTTATGGAGAAACTCAATGAGATTCAGACTGGCATAGAACCACCTGGAGACCAGACCATACTTCTATTCGCGTTGACGTGACATGTCTCTGGCTCCGGAAGTCTCTCTTCCAATTAGTATTTCTTTCTTTCTGCCTCTCACACGCTCTTGACACACACGGGCGCGTGCAGGCACACACGCTGCATGCTCCGGCAGGCGAGTACTCACGGTGACTCTGAAGGGCGTGGCTGCTGCGGCAGGTTCCATGGTGTGGGTGATCTTGTCCGGCGCACCACCAGGCATGCTCCGTCGGCGGCCCGTTCGCTCCGGGGGCGACTCTGGGGGAGACAGGGAAGAGAGAGACAGGGAAGAGAGAGACAGGGGAGAGAGAGAGAGAGAGAGAGAGAGAGAGAGAGAGAGAGAGAGAGAGAAGAGAGAGACAGGGAAGAGAGAGACAGGGAAGAGAGAGAGAGACAGGGAAGAGAGAGAGAGACAGGGGCGAGAGAGACAGGGACGAGGGAGACGGAAGAGAGAAAGAGAGACAGGGACGAGAGAGACAGGGAAGAGAGAGACAGGGAAGAGAGAGAGAGAGGGACGAGAGAGACAGGGAAGAGAGAGAAACAGGGAAGAGAGAGAGAGAGAGAGAGAGAGAGAGAGAGAGAGAGAGAGAGAGAGAGAGAGAGAGAGAGAGAGAGAGAGAGAGACAGAGAGAGACAGAGACAGAGAGAGACAGGGAAGAGAGAGAGAGACAGAGACAGAGAGGACATCAGTCAGGATTATGGAGTAAAATACATGTTGTGCAACCGGCTTTGTTTCCAAAAGTCAGGCTCAGTTAAGCAACCAGCAGAACGTTTCTTTAATTTTGCACATTGTTTTCATGTTCTTGTTCAACTCCATTTCATTTGTTGTCTCTAAATAGACGGCCCTGGGGTCTATCTTGATCTGATACTGCTTTGTCTTTCATTGTGTGTCTGTTCTATGTGCAGTGATTTAATGCGACTCCTGTTATCACAGACAGTGATCGTTACCATCCTATCAGAGCCATGAGGTACCATGTGCTGCAGATCGGGACATGTCCACTCCAAGAATGTGAGACATGCCAAGTATGCATGTTGATACAGCGATACGCTTCAGACGATGGTACAGCACAGAACAGGACTGACATTAACCGAGGGTTGCCATGTTTTTGCAGATGGGTGAACTAACTTAACCCCTCACGGCAATGTTTCCATTCGAAACTGTAGCAATTAGCGCTTGAGGCACACAACTCATTGTTGTTTTGTTTTTGACAGGAGAGGTTTCATGTCTTCCATTGTGTTCTGGTCCATCTACCTTGTGATCGAAAGTGGACACTTTTCCCCTTAAGAAAACCACACAAAATCACCCCTGTCAGATACCGCATACTTTAAGGGAAAGGAAGACACCAGGAGACAGGTTTTTGGTGTTGTCAGTGTCGGTAGTCAGACTCCCCTGTCTGTCTGTTAGCCTGTCAGCGTTAGCTGTGCCACAGTAAATTAGAACGTCTGCTATGTTACAGGGCTGTCTGCGGTTTTAGCACACAGAGTAACTGGATAAAAGGACAAGACAAGGTCTGACTGAGGGAGAACACACGCGTCCTGCTGGGTGGGACAGACAACTGATGGGAACGTCCTGTACTGTATACACCTCGACTCAGTCCCGACTGTGCTGACGCCAGTATGCCGCACAACTCGCAGTAGGCTACGCGCGAAAACAAGCACTCAAGCGAAACTTTCGCACTTTTTTGACATCATGTGAACACTGAAATAGCAAATCAAATGTCACTGGTCATGTGCGCCTAATACAACAGGGGTCGACACCACTGCTTAGTGTGAACTCCACCCCCCCCCCAACCTTCTATAGCAGACACAGTGATCCCCCTCCCTCGACCTCTGTGAGGTCACTGGCAGGCCAATGTTGATCTGTCAGTTTAGGGGACATGACCGGTCTCTCTCTCCAATTCACTCTCAATTTTCAATTGGCACGGGAGACATGTGTTTCCATTGCCGAAGCGAGTGATTTAAACAAAACAACAAAAAAAACACAAGTGAGAAGACACAAAACAATATCAACAGAAAACTATTAGAAAGTGACCAGCGACCATTGCACTCACAAAGGGTTGAAAAAGAGAGGCATTTCAAGTGTTACATTATCAGCTGTGGAACGTGTTTAGCAGTGTGCAAATAGCTGTAGTACAAATAGTAGGGGAAGATAAATAAGCAGATACATATTGGTGGTATTTCTAACGCTGTTTGTTCTCCACTGGGTGCCCTTTCCTCAAGGCAACGGACCGCAAATCTTGCACACTGGTATTTCACCTAACAGACATGGGAGTTTATCAATGTTTGATTTGTCTTCAAATTCATTTGTGGGTCCATGTGATCTGTGGGAAATATGTATCTCTCAGGCGGTAACATGCTTGGCAGGGGGATAGGAAGTGCAGCTCGTTTTCCCACTCATTGTGTGGGCAGTGTGCACATAGCCTGGCTTCTCTCTCTCAGGTCTACCTATGGCGGCCTCTCTCAATAGCAAGGCTATGCTCACTGAATCTTTACAAAGTCAAGGATTTTCTTAATTCTGGGACAGTCATAGTGGCCAGGTATTCTACCACTCTGTACTCTCTGTTTATGGCCAGATAGCGTTCCAATTGTATTGATTCTTTCGAGGTTGTCAAGTAGTTATCTTTTTGCTTTCTCATAATTGGTTTGAGTCTAATTGTGTCTTGGTCTTGGGGCTCTGTGGGGTCTATTTGTGTTTGTGAACAGAGCCCCAGAACCAGCTGGCTGAGGGGACTATTCTCTAGGTTCATATCTTTGTAGGTGAGGGTTTTTAGGCGGTTGTAGAACTGAACAGCTCTTTTATAGATGTTGATAACTAGCAGGTATAGCCCTACTTCGACTCTGCATGCACAGTTTGGGGCTTTGCGTTCCACACAAGAATATTTTTGCATAATTCTGCACGCAGAGTCTCAATTGGGTGTTTGTCCATTTTTGTGAATTCTTGGTTGGTGAGCGGACCCCAGACCTCACAACCAAAGAGGGCAACGGGTTCCATAAGTAATTGAAGTATGTTTTTTTAGCCAGATCCTAATTTGGGACGTCAAGTTTTATGTTCCTTCTGATGGTGTAGAAGGCCCTTCTTGCCTCGTCTCTCAGCTCGTTCACAGTCTTGTGGAAGTTACCTGTGGTGTTGATGTTTTGGACGAGGTAGGTATAATTATTTGTGTGCTCCAGGACAACGGTGTTCAGATAGAATTTGTATTTATTGTCCTGGCTACGGGACCTTTTTCGGAACACCGTAACGTTTTGTCTTGCTGAGATTCACTGTCAGGGTCCAA
Organism: Oncorhynchus keta; assembly: GCF_023373465.1. Lineage (NCBI taxonomy): Eukaryota > Metazoa > Chordata > Actinopteri > Salmoniformes > Salmonidae > Oncorhynchus > Oncorhynchus keta. Next base: position 33,610,754 of record NC_068426.1, on the reverse strand, counting down.
GTCTGACAGAATCTGGGCAAAAGAAGCACCAGATCATCTGCGAACAGTAGACATTTGATTTCAGAGTCCAGAAGGGTGAGGCCAGGTGCTGCAGACTGTTCTAGTGCCCTCACCAATTCATTGAAATAAATGTTGAAGAGGGCGAGGCTCAAGGTACATTCCTGTCTCACCCCACGGCCCTGAGGAAAGAAATCTGTCAATTTTACATTGGCACCGCTTTCCGTCAATTTGCAATAGCAGACCACCGCGCCAAATTGAGTCTCTCTCTCGCTCTCGACTTTTTTTCTCAACAAAAAACAAACACGACACTGCACGTGGCTGTCACTATAGGAAGCAAAGCAGACATCTGTCAATCAACAATAAATCACGTCCTTACAAGGAAATCGTGCAGTTTTACCATAAGCCCAATGGAGTACAGATAAGGGTGCATAAGGTTTGCCAAAGGGTACACTGTTACACTACAGAATACACACATTTTAATTAGAAGGATTTAATAATTGGTAAAGAGAGACTGTAAAACGTGTTTTCCCGGGACTCATATGAAGAGCAGCCTGTTCTCCTCGTACGGTACACACTGTGCAGATGGTAGCAACATGTGTAGGCATGCAGTGCAATTTGACACACTAATTAGCTCACCACATAATGAGGCATGTGTGTAGAGTACTGCAGATCACAGTAGTTTCCTCTCTCATAGCGAACACATGCAGGGGCCAGCTGTGAATCCTACACTCAGTCACTGGTTGGAGGAATGGTTGGCTACAGGTTGGCTGTAAAGTGTTAAACACACACACACACACACACACACCTGTGTACCAATAGGGACTGGGGAAAGCAGGAGATGCACTAGCGAAACATAGGTAATACAGAAGACACTTGTGGAAGAAGAAATGCAAATTAAAGTTGCCCCTGTGTGAGTTAAACATATAAACCCTTGACACATCCTCAGTGATCTGAGCACCCGGAGATCTGAGGACAATTAATTATCTTGCTGCCATGGCAGCAGCCTATCAGGCACTTTATTGAACTTTATTTATCTTTGTGTGTGTGTGTGTGTGTGTGTGTGTGTGTGTGTGTGTGTGTGTGTGTGTGTGTGTGTGTGTGTGTGTGTGTGTGTGTGTGTGTGTGTGTGTGTGTGTGTGTGTGTCAGTCGAGGCTGCTGAGGGGAGCACGGCTCATAATAATGGCTGGAACGGAGGGAATGGCATGTGTGTGTGTGTGTGTGTGTGTGTGTGTGTGTGTGTGTGTGTGTGTGTGTGTGTGTGTGTGTGTGTGTGTGTGTGTGTGTGTGTGTGTGTGTGTCTGGCAGCAGACAGAGGTATGTTTTGTCTGTCAGGTCAGCTAGAGGGCACATACAGTAGATGTTTTGTCTTTGAGTATTTGAGTATTGAGTATTGTCTCAACGATGTCCACCCGCTGCCCTGTACAAGCCCTCCTCCTCTACCTCACCTCGTCCTTCAGCATCTTCTCGCTCACACTTCCTCTACCTCTCCCCTCATTCATGTCTTTCTCCTCTTCCTCCTCCTCTTCCTCCATAGTCCGAAAAAAAACAGCCATCCCTCCTACCTTCCCTACGGCTCTCACTCTTATCCTCCCCCCTTCCTCTACTTCTGTTTGCCCATAAACAGATCTCTCCATCCTCCCTAGCCCTCCCTAGCCTCACTCCATCTCCCTATCCTTCCCTCCATCCCTCCTAACAGTTGGTTAATAGGACAGAGTCTCACACCACCTGGTAGTGTGAGTCTCAGGGGACCTGGGAGACGATAAAGCCCAGACGGCAGTCACCTGGCTGGGCTTGTAACGTTGCTCAGCCTGGGTCTCCGAGTGTAGTTAATGGCCCTCCATAGGAGAGGCTGCAGAGCTTTGGGTCTGGCAGGGGAAGATAAGAGGCTGGATGGAGGAGAGAAGTGAGTCACTTCACTCCTTCTGAGAAACAGTACGAACCCATGAGAGATTGAGAAAGGTGCTGGAATCGCAGAGAAGGTGGTTAAACAGTTGTAGAGATGTGTGCGTTGGTACATGCAGTATATGCATCTCTTTCTCCCTCTCTTTCAGTTAAATTACATTTCAAGTTAAGGGCTTTATTGACATGGGAAACATATGTTAACATTGCCTAAGCAAGTGAACTTGGTAATAAACAAAAGTCAAATAAACAATAAAAAAAACAGTAAACATTACATTCACAAAAGTTGCCAAATAAATGAAGACGTTGCACGTTTCATATTATGTGCAGATAGTTAAAGCACAAAAGGGAAAATAAATCAACATAAATATGGGTTGTATTTACAGTGGTGTTTGTTCTTCACTGGTTGCCCTTTTCTTGTGGCAACAGGTCACAAATTTGCTGTGATGGTACACTGTGGTATGTCACCCAATAGATATGGGAGTTGATCAAAATTGGGTTTGTTTTTCAAATTCTTTGTGGATCTGTGTAATCTGAGGGAAATATGTGTTTCTAATATGGTCATACATTGGACAGGAGGTTAAGAAGTGCAGCTCAGTTTCCACCTCATTTTCTGGGCAGTGTGCATATAGCCTGTCTTCTCTTGAGAGCCAGGTCTGCCTGCGGCGGCCTTTCTCAATAGCAAGGCTATGCTCACTGAGTCTGTCCATAGTCAAAGCTTTCCTTAAGTTTGGGTCAGTCACAGTGGTCAGGTATTCTGCCACTGTGTTACACTCTGTTTAGGGCCAAATAGCATTCTAGTTTGCTCTTTTTCTTTTGTTAATTATTTTCAATGTATCAAGTAATTATCTTTTTGTTTTCTCATGAATTGGTTGGGTCTAATTGTGTTGCTGTCCTGGGGCTCTGTGGGGTCTGTTTGATAACAGAGCTTCAGGACCAGCTTGCTTAGGGGACTCTTCTCCAGGTTCATCTATCTGTAGGTGATGGCTTTGTTATGAAGGTTTGGGAATGACTTCCTTTTAGGTGGTTGTAGAATTTAACAAATCTTTTCTGGATTTTGGTAATTAGTGGGTATCGGCCTAATTACGCTCTGCATGCATTATTTGGTGTTTTACATTGTACACTGAGGATATTTTTGCAGAATTCTGCATGCAGAGTCTCAATTTGGTTTTTGTTCCATTTTGTGAATTTTTGGTTGGTGAGCAGAACCCAGACCTCACATCCTTAAAGGGCAAAAGGTTCTATAACTGATTCAAGTATTTTTTTAGCCAGATCCTAATTGGTATGTCAAATTCTATGTTTCTTTTGATTGCAAAGACTAACCTTCTTCCCTTGTTTCTCAGCTCGTTCACAGCTTTGTGGAAGTTATCAGTGGGGTATCAGCATCTAGATGCAATTTGTATTTGTGGACCTTTATTTTGGAACACAATTATTTTTGTCTTACTGAATCTCTCTCTCTCTCTCTCTCTCTCTCTCTCTCTCTCTCTCTCTCTCTCTCTCTCTCTCTCTCTCTCTCTCTCTCTCTCTCTCTCTCTCTCTCTCTCTCTCTCTCTCTCTCTCTCTCTCTCTCTCTCTCTCTCTCGTCAGAACTCTATTAGACATGTCTGTAGCCGACCCCTATTGTCCCTTCCAACCTCCAGAGTGACAGCTACCTTTCTCCTTCACTCGCTCCTCTCATTGTTTGGCCCCCAAGGACAATTTCCTCAATGCTCCATTCCCTTGGCAACCCCACCAGCCTAGCCGCACACTACCCTCCAGATGCCCTGACCAGGACATTCCAGGGAGAGGCATGCTCTTATTCCACCGCCAGCCCCCCTCCCCGACACCAAGGAAGCTTTCAGCTTCAAACAGCTTCAACTGAAATACCAAAACGAATGAATTTATCAGCCCAATTGGATTTGGTTAAGTCAGCATGTGTGTGTCTGTGTCATCGTCTGGGTGCTAGGTGTATTTGTATGAAGCAGTGTGCGGTGAGGTACATGTAATGTGTCACACACTGTGATAAGACAAAGAGACAGTAGCTAGATAGCATCAGGGTTAAATTATAGTAGGGAAAGCGGAACATGCAAGGACACTTTGCATGGTGAGTCGATAAAGTGTGTTTGAATGTGTGTGTGCGTATGAGTGTGCGCATGTATGCACATGCATTTGTGTGTATGAGTGTATGCAAAGGCATCATGCCCATAGGGGGCACAGGGGCATGTGCCCCCTCAGATTTGTCCTAGCCACAGCCATTTTATGAAGTTGGCTTTAGCTAGCCCAGATAGCTTCCCAATCTCCCAACCTCATTACTAGTTACCAAGAAGCCATTTCAGGCTATCAATCAAGTTGGAGTAGCTATCTTGTCTAATGATCTTAGCTGGCATGCCCGCTTGGGAAGGTTGGTAGACTTTAGAAAAGCAAGCAATCACTAAATGTACTGAACAAGACTCGCATTCCTTTCAATCTTTTACCCAGATTTTAGCAGAGATACAGAGAAGCATATGTGACTCGTTTCAGGAAACGAGGCATACGGAGCACGTCACTATTTCACAGGAGAGGCATTTGAACATAAACATACACTTTTTTCATCAAAATGTGTTTTTTTGTTGCCAGAAATGCCTTCTGGAACATGTGAACTGTCATATGCATTAATAACAAATGTGTATTCCCTCCATAAATATGAATACAATTATTAAATTAGTAGCCTAGTTGGTTTAGCCACAGAAAAAGACAGGAACCTTCTGGCTAGCCATGACTGGCTGAGATAATGGATGGGCTGGACAAATGCCGGGAGATGAGTTTGGATTGGTCTGCCATGTAACATGCTTCTTTCTGTCTGTAACATGAGCTGTTCAACGCATGTTGACAGTCCTTTCTACCATGCAATTTTTGAAAGATATAACGTTAGCCATCAGAGTGACTTGACACAACGCTGGCCAAAAAAGATGTAGCTACAAACAAAACAGAGTTAAAATGGTCCCAGTCTGCTGTGAAGCGTTCCTCCATGCATACGGGTATCTAGCTGCATTTTCAGGTATACGTTTCAAATTTTGTCAGAAAGTATTTTTTATTGCAAGTTAATAAAGCGTACTATTAGTTAGCTAGTGAACGTTAGCTTGCTGGCTCGCTAGCTAAAGTTACAAGTATGTAACAAGTGTAGTAATATTATTTGAATCAGAAAACCATTTGCATTGCAAGTTATAACCTAATGTTTCGCTAGCTAACATTGAACATTCTTTGCTAGCTTTAGCTACCTGCAGATTCAAACTACAATGTTTGTATTGGTAGTAGTATGAGTTGGGATTATGCCGGCTCATTGTTTAGCTAGCTAGCTACATGTCTAAACAAAAGCCTTCCCTCCGGCCAGATTACTACATGGCCCATCAAATTAGCCAGGTGTGTCTGGGAGTGATTTTGTATTTGTATATATTATGGTTCCCCATTGGCTGCTGCCAAGCAGCTATTCTGCCTGGGGTCTGCCAAAATTAAGGCAGTTATACAATTTTAAAAACATTACAATATGTTCATGACAAAATTCACAACACACTGTGTGCCCATACTCCACTGCCACATTATCTACAACACAAAATCCATGTGTACGTGTGTGTATAGTACATATGTTATCGTGTGTGTGTGTGTGTGCGCATGTGTCTGTGCCTATGTTTGTGCTGCTTCACAGTCGCTCTTCCATAAGGTGTCATTTGATCTGTTTTGCATCAGCTACCTGATGTGGAATAGAGTTCCATGTAGTCACGGCTCTAGTTACAGTCACCTATTGTATTTCATGAACATGTGTACACGTGTAGACAATAGTGAACAATCCACTTAGCTGGATGTGGCTGGAGGGTTATAGCATTTCCCTCACATGACCAATCAATTTCACCAATAATATATATATATATATATATATATTGTTTTACATAGAATTAAGCATGTATCATCCTCAAGTAATTTGTGCCCCCTTTTAGAGGGTATGTGTGTGTGCGTGCAGATGCTCGTTTGCGTGTGCATGTTGCTGAGCAGCTGGCTAGCATGCCGTGGTGTTATTGGGCTGAGCGGTGTAAAGACGAAGAGAAACCAGAAGGCGGTTAGCTGTGAATCAGGTGGGCTGAGTGTGTAAAACAGGATGAAAGTCAAGTACTGTAGAATAAACTTTTAGTGATCAATCAGCTCTCTACCCGCTACCCTCGCCAGCTCCACAGTGCGGGAGAAATAGACTGGAACATACACGGAGTGTCCAAACATTAGGAACACCGACTCTTTCCATGACATGGACTGACACTGTGAATCCAGATGAAAGCTACACTACCTGGCCAAAAGTATGTAAACACCTGCTCGTCGAACATCGCATTAATATGGAGTTAGTTCCCCCCCCTTTGCTGCTATAACAGCGTCCACTCTGTGGGGAAGGCTTTCCGCTAGATGTTGGAACATTGCTGCGGGGACTTGCTTCCATTCAGCCACAAGAGCATTAGTGAGGTCGGGCACTGATGTTGGGTGATTAGACCTGACTCGCAGTCAGCGTTCCAATTCATCCCAAAGGTGTTCATTGGAGTTGAGGTCAGGGCTTTGTACAAACCAGTCAAGTTCTTCCACACCGATCTCAACAAGCCATTTCTGCATGGACCTTGCTTTGTGCACGGGTGCATTGTCATGCTGAAACAGGAAAGGGCCTTCCCCAAACTGTTGCCACAAAGTTGAAAGCACAGAATCATCTAGAATGTCATTGTATGCTGCAGCGTTAAGATTTCCCTTCACTGGAACCAAGGGAACTATCCCGAACCATGAAAAACAGCCCCAGATCATTATTCCACCTCCACCAAACTTTACAGTTGGCACTATGCATATTTGTCAGGTAGCGTTCTCCTGGAATCCGCCAAAGTCAGATTTGTTTGGCCGACTGCGAGATGGTGAAGTGTGATTCATCACTCCAGAGAATGTGTTTCCAGTCCAATGGCAGGCAAGTTTTACACCACTCCAGCCGACTCTTGTCATTGCGCATATAAGCCATTGTTGCTCCTAGACGTTTCCACGTCTCAGTAAAAGCACTTACTGTTGATCAGGGCAGCTCTAGCAGGGCAGGAAGGAACGAACTGACTTGTTGAAAAGGTGGCATCCTATGACTGTGCCACGTTGAAAGTCACTGAGCTAGGAAGGGGTTTTATGTTTTGCACACTCAGTTCTACATACAATAAAGAGATGGCTCTCAGAGAATAAAAATGCATGCCTCACTCTTTGTATGTCTGTGTGTGTGTATGTGTGTGTGTGTGTGTGTACCATGCAGTCCTTGACGTTTTCCACATTTTGATACTTTACAGACATTCTAAAATGTATTAAATACATTTCTTTCCTCATCAATCTACACACAATACCCCATGATGAAAAAACAAAAAAGGTTTTAGATTTTTTTTTTGCAAATGTATAAAAAAAAATCATGAACAGAAATACCTTATTTACATAAGTATTCAGACCCTTTGCTATGAGACTCGAAATTGAGCTCGGGTGCATCCTGTTTCTATTGATCATCCTTGAGATGTTTCTACAACTTGATTGCAGTCCGCCTGTGGTAAATTCAATTGATTGGACATGATTTGCAAAGGCACATACCCATCTATATAAGGTCCCACAGTTGACAGTGCATGTCAGAGCAAAAACCATGAGCCATGAGGTCGAAGGAATTGTTCGTAGAGCTCGGAGACAGGATTGTGTCGAGGCACAGATCTGGGAAAGGGTACCAAAACATTTCTGCAGCATTGAAGGTCCCCAAAAACTCAGTGGTCTCCATCATTCTTAAAACAAAAGAAAATTGGAACCACCTCCCGGCCAAATTGAGCAATTGGGGGAGAAGGGTATTGGTCAGGGAGGTGACCAAGAATCCAATGGTCCCTCTGACAGAGCTTCCTCTGTGGAGATGGGTGAACCTTCCAGAAGGACAACCATCTCTGCAGTACTCCACCAAGGACACACAGCTACAATCTTTATGGTAGATTGGCCAGACGGAACCACTCCTCAGTAAAAGGCACATGACAGCCCGCTTGGAGTTTGCCAAAAGGCACCTAAAGGATTCTCAGACCATGATAAACAAGATTCTCTGGTCTGATGAAACCAAGATTGAACTCTTTAGCCTGATTGTCATGTGTCCCGTCTGGAAGAACCCTGGCACCATCCCTACGGTGAAGAACGGTGGTGGCAGCATCATGCTGTGGGGATGTTTTTCAGCGGCAGGGACTGGGAGACTAGTCAGGAACGAGGGAAAGAGGAATGGAGCAAAGTACAAAGAGATCCTTGATGAAAACCTGCTCTAGAGTGCTCAGGACTTCCGACTGGGTCGAAGGGTCACCTTCCAATAGGACAACGACCCGAAGCACACAGCCAAGATGACGCAGGAGTGACTTCGGGACAAGTCTCTGAATGTCTTTGAGTGGCCCAGCCAGAGCCCGGATTTGAACCCGATCTAACATCTCTGGAGAGACGTGAAAACAGCTGTGCACCGACGCTGCCCATCCTCTCAAACTCCAACCTGAGTTTGAGAGGATCTGCAGAGAAGAATGGGAGAAACTCCCCAAATACAGGTGTACGAAGCTTGTAGCGTCCTACCCAAGAAGACTTGAGGCTGTAATCTCTACCAAAGGTGCTTCAACAAAGTACTGAGTAAAGGGTCTGAATACTTATTTAAATGTGATACACCTGTTTTTAATTTTTTATATATTTGCAACCTGCTTTTTCTTTGTCATTATGGGGCAATGTGTGTATATTGATGAGGGAAAAAACAATTCAATCAATTTTAGAATAATGCTGTAACGTAACAAATGGGATCTGAATACTTTCCGAATGCACTGTGTGTGTATGTTTCTCTCTCTCTCTCTCTCTCTCTCTCTCTCTCTCTCTCTCTCTCTCTGTGTGTGTGTGTATGTGTGTATGTATGTGTGTGTGTGTGTGTGCGTGCGTACGTGCGTACGTGCGCGCTTGTGTGTGACCATGTGTGTAGCTGTTTATCATGTCGGTCTTTTACTGGATAATTTCCCCGGCCGATACAGAATGCATAAATCCAGGCTACTGCCGCCGTCTGTCTGGACCACACGCTGACTGACAGCCCCGGGGCACCTGTCAATCATCAGCCGTAGTCCCAGCAACAGATTGACATATTATGGCCTCCTTTAGGGTGCCTGGGAGTGCATAAGGATTGGTCTGGGCTCTTGTTCTAGCCACTACCACTGCTCATGCACGGGTAGATTAGGTAAACTTCTATTGAGAACAACTTATGTCATTTCCCTCCAATTGTGAAAGCAGAATTGAGCTACTTAGCTTGGTGACTAATCTAGTAAGAGGAGATGTAGAGGAGAGGACTCATCACAGGAGGCAGAGAGGTAAGGAGTGTGAAGACAGTGAATGGTAAGTCACCACCCGTCTTTATTCCCGCAATAGAATACACACACAGAGAATGCACTCAGATGTGTAAGTATGTAGGCACACAAGCACGTGCAAGCAAGCAAGCACACAAACATTACTATACTGTGCTTGAAGTACCCTCTCACCATTTGTTCTCTAGTAGTATATAAATAAAAGTTCAGGCTTTTGACTGATTCTGACAGTAGCAACACAACAAATAAATACAGGTGTATGAGCATGCCCTTGGCATGCTGTTACGGATAGCCCTAGCTAGTTTGTACGTCATTTAGAAGATCTCTCTCTTCCTTCAGCCAAATAATAACTCAACCACTCGAGGACACACAGCTACAGTTGAAGTCGGAAGTTTACATACACCTCAGCCAAATACATGTAAACTCCGTTTTTCACAATTCCTGACATTTAATCAGAGTAAATATTCCCTGTGTTAGGTCAGGTAGGATCACCACTTTATTTTAAGAATGTGAAATGTCAGAATAATGATTGCGAGAATGATTCATTTCAGCTTTTATTTATTTCATCACATTCTCAGTGGGTCAGAAGTTTACATACACTCAATTAATATTTGGTAGCATTGCATTTACATTGTTTAACTTGGGTCAAACATTTTGGGTAGCCTTCCACAAGATTCCCACAATAAGTTGGGTGAATTTTGGCCCATTCCTCCTCACAGAGTTGGTGTAACGGAGTCAGGTTTGTAGGCCTCCTTGCTCGCACATGCTTGTTTAGTTCTGCCCACACATTTTCTATAGGATTGAGGTCAGGGCTTTGTGATGGCCACTCCAATACCTTGACTTTGTTGTCCTTAAGCCATTTTGCCACAACTTTGGAAGTATGCTTGGGGTCATTGTCCATTTGGAAGACCCCTTCGCGACCAAGCTTTAACTTCCTGACTGATGTCTGGAGATGTTGCTTCAATGTATCCACATAACTTTCCCACCTCATGATGCCATCGATTTTGTGAAGTGCACCAGTCCCTCCTGCAACAAAGCACCCCCACAACATGATGCTGCCACCCCTGTGCTTCACAGTTAGGTGTTCTTCGGCTTGCACGCATTCCCATTTTTCTTCCAAACATAACGATGGTCATTATGGCCAAACAGTTCTATTGTTGTTTCATCAGACCAGAGGACATTTCTCCAAAAAGTACAATCATTGTCCCCATGTGCAGTTGCAAACCGTGGTATTGGCTTTTTTTGGCAGTTTCAGAGCAGTGGCTTCTTCTTTGCTGAGCGGACTTTCAGGTTATGTCAACATAGGACTTGTTTTACTGTGATATAGATACTTTTGTACCTGTTTCCTCCAGCATCTTCACAAGGTCCTTTGCTGTTGTTCTGGGAATGATTTGCACTTTTCGCACCAAAGTACGAAAAAGGGTTTGACAGAACACGTCTCCTTCCTGAGCGGATGACGGCTGCGTGGTCTCATGGAGTTTAGACTTGCATACTATTGTTTGTACAGATGAACGTGGTACCTTCAGGCTTTTGGAATTTGCTCCCAAGGATGAACCAGACTTGTGGAGGTCTTGGCTGATTTCTTTTGATTTTCCCATGATGTCAAGCAAAGAGGCACTGCGTTTTGAAGGTAGGCCTTGGAATACATCCACAGGTACACCTCCAATTGACTCAAATTATGTCAATTAGCCTATCAGAAGCTTCTAAATCCATGACATCGTTTTCTGGAATTTTCCAAGCTGTTTAAAGGCACAGTCAACTTAGTGTATGTAAACTTCTGACCCACTGGAATTGTGATACAGTGAATTATAAGTGAAATAATCTGTCTGTAAACAATTGTTGGAAAAATTACTTGTGTCATGAACAAAGTAGATGTCCTAACCGACTTGCCAAAACTATAGTTTGTTAACAAATGTGGAGTGGTTGAAAAAAACGAGTTTTAATGACTCCAACCTAAGTGCATGTAAACGTCCGACTTCAACTGTATGCCATTATAACAGGAGAGAGAGAGAGAGCTGACACCGGCTGACATCACTCCAAAGACTATGCCCTCTGTCATCATGTCACTCATAGGGCACTCTGCTAATGATTTCACGTTGATTTATTTCATCATTGCGAGGGCATTCGTCTCTTGGGGTTTATTTCAGAAACTCCATAACACCCTGGTCTGTCGGTGAAACGCTGCGAGCAGGACATTTAACGGAGCTCTCGGAGGAAAAGGCCAAAATGTGGTACTTACTAAAGTGGCCAGCGTCAACACATAAACAGCTACGGGCAACAGTAGCAATCGCTAACAAAGCCCACTGGCCACCAAAGAGAAATAAACTCTTAAACTGCGAAGGTTAATAAGAGATGAGTCTCGAGAGAGAGAGAGAGAGAGAGAGAGAGAGAGAGAGAGAGAGAGAGAGAGAGAGAGAGAGAGAGAGAGAGAGAGAGAGAGAGAGGCTGGGGGTTTAGAGGGTCTTCCTTGGGCTACACATATTACTGCATTATAAACTTGTCACGTCTTGACCACAACCTCCACAGGTAGTGCACGACAGTTGGCTCCTTCCAACTGAGAGCCAAAACTCTTACAGTAAATACTGTAATAGAATAGCAATGTTTTTTTGAAGCAACTGAAATGTGCAGATATTTTCCTTATTTTTGAGACTTGTTTTATTGAGTTTTTACCTGACATTGTTGCTGTAGCATTACATGTTTTATTTTGTCATTTAGTGGAGGGACAGAGAGACTTACAGTAGTGAGTGTATACATTTGTTTATTTTTTCAACCCCTTCTTCTCCATACTGGTCCCCCGTAGGGATCGAATCCACAACCGTGGCGTTGCAAGCACCATGCTCTACCAACTGAGCCTCACAGGTGTTTTTGTTTAACTGCACTGAGCCACCGAGCAGCAGCCAAAAAAAACCACACAAAAAAAAATAAAAAAATAAATAAAAATGTTTTTTTTTTAAAAACTACCCAGAGAATTATGAATGCTTTCAGTCACAATTTGTTTTAACCTCATAACAACTTCCATGATGCTGATCAAATAAAGCATGGTTTGTTCTAAGGTAAATTAAATATGGTAGCTAGTGTAAGCCTAAGAGCTCCGATCTATATAGCTCTGTTTCAGCTAATCACCAGCATCAGTAGCGGTGGTGCATGGCTAAAATCACAAACATGGGTTAGACATGTTATTCATTCACTTCCACGAGAAAGATGAGCCATAAAATAAAACAATATTTAAAAATGTGCTTCATTATTGTATAGTCCTATTTCGATTGTCTTTTAAATTAATAAAACTTATCTTAATGATGATTGCATTTATTCATTTGATTCATTTATTCATTTTTTTTATGTGTGTCCCTGATTTCACTTTCCATCCTGTTAGTTTGTGGTAATTCTCCTTTAAGAAAACAACCCCTTCCTATAATGACACCACATTCAGGAAGTGGCATAATTTCCTTGGTGGGAAAACAACGGGGCAAAGCTAGAAATAAATATAAAACACTCAGTTTTAGCTATTTTTCCTTGTTACATGTTGTTAGTCTGTGTGTCCCACTCATAAATGTCCACCCTGTTAGGCCAAATTATCAAGAGAAAATTAGCAAAATGTCAAATGTTTTAAATATGATTGATAGAAAAGTTAAAATCCTGTTTAAGTGTTCACCATTATGCTAGCTCAATCTGTTTCACTCACAGATCTATGGTTAGTTTAGGCTCCAAATGTTCCCCCTGTTAGGTGAATAATCCTAACAGCATGGATGGAGCCTAACAGGTTGAAAAATGCACCCCCAAAAATATGAAGTGCCTGAGCTTGACCAACATGTTTTTTCTGAAAGTCGAACATGTGTTTTATCATGTGTTTTATCAGATATACATATATATATATATAGCCACCATTTGCCTTGATGACAGCTTTGCACACTCTTGGCATTATCTCAACCAGCTTCACCTGGAATTATTTTCCAACAGTCTTGAAGGAGTTCCCACATATGTTGAGCACTTGTCTGCTTTTCCCAAACTCATCCCAAACCATCTCATTTAGGTTGAGGTCAGGTGATTGTGGAGGCCAGGTCATCTGATGCAGCACTCCATCACTCTCCTTCTTGGTCAAATTCTTGGTGTTTTGGGTCATTGTCCCACTAAGCGCAAACCAGATAGGATGGTGTATCCCAGCAGAATGCTGTGGTAGCCATGCTGGTGAAGTGGGCCTTGAATTCGAAATAAATCACCAAAAGTGTCACCAGCAAAGCACCCAGACACCATCACACCTCCTCCTCCATGCTTCACAGTGGGAACCAAACATGCGGAAATCATCCGTTCACCTACTCACAAAGACACAGCGGTTGGAACCGAAAATCTCACATTTTCCACCGGTCTAATGTCCATTGGAGACAAGTGGGAGTGGAGTTGCTGTGCGGGGGATAGAGCAGGATATAGAATGATGGTCCAAAAAAAGTTTTTTTTTCAAGTACAAATAAAACATAATAAAAAGTATGTTTGAATGACACTGAGGGGCTTTGTTTTTACAACTAATGCCGGGTTGCCTGAGGCTGATGCCCTGCAGGTGTTTGTTTACACACTCTCATTCAAATCAACGTATACAAGAACACACACATACATGTAATAGTGCCAGACATGCTCACAAACATATACATTTGGCATGCTATGATTTTAGTTGTGCTTGATGTCCTTTGTTTTAAATATATATATATTTTTTGAATTGTTGTTTGCTATTTTGTTCTGTCTTTCATTTGTCTCTTTAGTTGATTCTCTTGGCTGTTGGTGCATTGGGGGATTATTAGGGGTGGAATTCATTGTATTTTTTATTTTTTATTATTGGGAGGGGTCTCGAATGGTTGAGGAACAGCTATTAGGGAACTGTTTGTGGGGGGGGGCGGGGGGGATCTTAGAGGGTCCAGGTTCACGTTGTTTGGCCTGGTGGGAGATCTGTCAATGTGCCAATGTGCAGGGCATTGACCCTGGATGTTTCTGTGTGTCATTCTGAGCGGCTTCACTGCAAGTATATTGTGTGTTTCGGAAATTCTATCATTTAAAAAAAAAGTCCATTGCTCATGTTTCTTGGCCCAAGCAAATCTCTTGTTCCTATTGGTGTCCTTTGGTAGTGGTTTCTTTGCAGCAATTCCACCATGAAGTCCTGATTCACCAAGTGTCATCTGAACAGTTGATGTTGCTTGAATTCTGTAAAGCATTTATTTGGGCTGCAATTTCTGAGGCTGGTAACTCTAATGAACTTATCCTCTGCAGCAGAGGTAACTCTGGGTCTTCCTGTCCTATGGCAGTCCTCACGTCCTCGATTCATCATAGTGCTGGATGATTTTTGCAACTGCACTTGAAGAAACATGATATTTTCCGGATTGACTGACATTCATGTCTTAAAGTAATGATGGACTGTTGTTTCTCTTTGCTTATTTGAGCTGTTTTTGCCAGAATATGGACTTGGTCTTTTACCAAATAGAGATATCTTCTTATACCACCCCTACATTGTCACAACACAACTGATTGGCTCAAACACATTAAGAAGGAAAGAAATTCCACAAATGAACTTTTAACAAGGCACACCTGTTAATTGAAATGCATTCCAGTTGACCACCTCATGAAGCTGGTTGAGAGAATACCAAGAGTGTGCAAAGCTGTCATCAAGGCAAAGGGTGGCGACTTTGAAGAATCTCAAATATAAAAAAATATGTTGGTGGATTGTTGCATAATTCAAGAGTGTAATATGGTTGGGTTGTAATTATTCAATATTGTAATATGTTTAAGAAGAAAAGTTGCCTGGATTGTTAAATAGTTTGTGCTTACTTGCTAGTGGCTACTGTGAAATATAGGATCAATTTGAGCTGGGGACCAAGAATGTTGAGTTGCCATCCACAACAAAAGAAACACAAGGATGTAATGTGAATTGAAAAGTAGAAATGAATTCCCGCCACTCTACTCCTCAGACTGTCCTTCATCTCTCCTATTGGGAATAGGGCCTTAGTTAGTAGTGTGTCAACACTGAGTTGTGAGGAACACCCTGGACTTTTGACCTCTCTCTCTCTCTCTCTCTCTCTCTCTCTCTCTCTCTCTCTCTCTCTGTGCAGATATGTACCCTCCACTTAGCGGGTGATAAAAGGCGTCAAAGTGTCTTATCCTCTGAGGGAAATAATAAACACCTGCTGACACACACAGTCACTTTAACCAGCCCCCACTGTTGCTGTCAGCTCCTGCGTCAGTTCATACGGTAAGGAACTCAAGTAGCTTTATTCTTCCACAATACTCAACTCACAAAGTTACAAACACATCCTGTCTTAGAACTAATGAGCACACACCACCAAGAGCAGTACTTTCCACAAGAAGTAAAATCACTATCAGATGCATATACAGTCCCAGAGAGAGAGAGAGAGAGAGAGAGAGAGAGAGAGAGCGAGAGGGGTGCTGTTTCTTATTTGGCTTGGCTGCTGAGGGCCTTTGTCTGTGTGTTTGTGGGAAAAGCAGGCTGTAGGAGGCAGGAGGAGGAAGTGGGTGTTTTTGCAGGGAGGGCGACATAGTATAGCAGTATTCCTGACAGTGCTGCCTGAGCCTGTTGACCACATTTTTCAGTTTAGAGGATTTTTTGTGTGGTGATTTTAGGACGGTTAATACAGCCAGCGATGGCCAGGCAATCAGTCTAATGCACATGCGCACTCCCAAACACACGCACGCACACACACACAGATTACTAGGTCAACAATGTTATTTTTTTTAAAGATAATCAAAGATAGTGTCGTTAACGCTGACATTTTTGGTATAACTTGTTTATTTTTTAACAAAAGTCATGACACTATGTATGAGTGAGTATGAGTGAGTCACTCAGCTTTATGATGACAAATGTCACACTTCACTCGAGTCATTCAACATTAGTTAACAAATTATTTTGTTAAACAAAAATATCCCAAAGAAAATAGAAAAATTGCCTATGCTAACAAAATTGGCCAAGCCTAAACAAATAAATTAATAGTCTAAATAAACTAGTAAATGTCATAAATAAAATAAATACATGAAATAGCTCAGCTCTTGCCCCTCCGTGCATAAATTATTCTCCTACAGATGACTTGCACGTAGGTTTTTCCTAGTCATCAATAGTTACCACAGCCACAAAGCTAGAAGGCCCGCCTACCCGACCAATCGGATGAGGGAGTGTGATGAAGCGTATTCGCGGGAAGTGCCTCATATTTGAAATGGCAAATCTTGAGTTCAAGTTTGAGGACCACATAACTAAACACATTTGGGAACAAGAATTGGCAATGCCACTAAAATTTCAGAACACTGAGAAAGGACAAAAGTTTTTGGGCAAAAGGGTAAGTTGTCTTTTCTTTTTCAGATAACTAGTAGCTAACTTTTGCTACTCTCATCTAAAATGCGCTAACTAGCTACCATAGGGGATTCCATTCCAAGCACAGAGGAGTTTTTCTATTTGATAGAGCAAAACTGTTAGCTTGCATACAAGTCTCTCATTCTAATAGTAATGTATCATATTATTGACCTTTTAACAGATGCACCGCCTTTGGCAGAAAATAAATAACTCAGTTGGGAGAGTAAAAGTCTCCCAACGTCACCAGGGGAAAGACAAACAAAAACCAAAGAGAAATATGCCGCTGAAATGAACAAGAAGGCAGTAAGTTCAAAGATACAGTATTTGTAAAAAAACATTTAAAAAAAGGAAAACAAAGTTACTTTTGTCCTCCGAGGAGTGGTGGGGAGAGGCCAATAAAATACATACAAATAAAGAATTTGTAAGTAGGGTTAAGTAGAGTTAAGTAGAGTTTCCCCCTACTATGTAAAGAGCTTTGGTTGTCTATAAAAATGGCATGTAAGTCCAATCAAGTATTATTATTATTCAATCTTTTGCCATCTTCTATAGCTTGAAGACCATACCTTTGTAATGGTAAAAAAAATACCAAAAAGGTGGAGTACAAGGCAGTGTTAACTTAAATCAATAAATGACTATAGTAAGTGCCTAGATGCCAAATAAAGTAACACGGTTGAAGTTGATCTTAAATCAGCCAAAAATCAGACCATTTCTAGAAATGATATTTCTGTGAACATTTCTGTGAAACTGTATCTTTGGGAAACCCCCGTTTGGGAAACTCCGTTTGATAAATCCTGTTTGATCAACCCCGTTTGGGGAACCCCGTTTGGGGAACCCCGTTTGGGAAACCGTGGCCTATTTTACCTCGTGTCACATGCAGTGGCTCATTTTAGTAAAGGAAATACATACAGATATGCAGTGTTGTTATTAAATTATATTTTGACACATTTGTTTGATGGAAGGGGACTCCCTGACAATCATTTAAGATAATAAAATGTAACCTACATGTGTGGAATTTGTGTTTATGTTGTTTAGGAACTAGGAACAGTCATTATTTCACACATTTTTTACGCAGATCCGTGTCCACCAAGATCCCGGGTCAGATCTTCAGGTAATTGGGTTTGGGTAGATCCGTGAAGACCTGTAGTGTGTTTGTCTAATTTTGTGTGGCATAGAGATAGAGATAGAGATAGAGAGAGAGAGAGAGAGAGAGAGAGAGAGAGAGAGAGAGAGAGAGAGAGAGAGAGAGAGAGAGAGAGAGAGAGAGAGAGAGAGAGAGAGAGAGAGAGAGAGAGAGAGAGAGAGAGAGAGAGAGAGAGAGAATGCGCTAGTTAGACAAACTTGCTGAGGTCATAGGTTATCTGTCATACCATCGTGTAATGCCTGTCCTGACTGCATCAAATTACTGTAAAGATGCTAGCTAGCTACAGTAGCCAGCTAGCGTTGACTAACACTGTTCCATACACATTTTGGGTAACCGCGGCATTCAAACGAGGCTGCAATGAAAACTAATGGGACTGTAGCGACTGTGTTGGCATCAAAATGCGGGGTGTGAACTAAGTTTCTATTCAGCGTTGATTGACATGGTAATGGACCAATATTATTGGAGAAAAGTTGAAAAAAAACGGACCCCTCTGACTCTGTACGTTAAAGTGTGACGTGTCACGATGTAAGGTATGGCACGCTTTATGCAACTCATTCTGTGCCATACAGCCTCTTTCCACGAGGGGTAGCGCCTTGATCGCAGATTAAAAACAAGAAATTATCAATGGTGAGTGTAATGGTGAGTGTAAAGTTAATTACTCGCAATTTCATGAATAGTTTATTCAAATCAATTGTTAATTTTTTGCATCATCACTGCGTACCACCGTGACTCTCAAAAAACATGACAGCCACAGTTTACTTGTGTAGATAAATTTAGCGCCACCCTAAAAACCCGTTTCAAATTTTTAAAAAGCCCAGTACGTCCTGTGCCTCTTCCCCGCACTCGCCCTGAGGTGCGTGTCATCAGCCCGGTGCCACCTGTACCGGTCCCACGCATCAGACCTTCCGTGCGCCTCCACAGTCCAGAGCTTCCAGGGACAGTTCCCAGTCCGGAGCTTCTGGCGACTGTTCCTAGTCCGGAGCTTCCGGCGACGGTCCCCAGTCCGGGGCCTCCAGCGACGGTCTCCAGTCCGGGGCCTCAAGCGACAGTCCCCAGTCCGGGGCCTCCAATCGACGGTCCCCAGTCCGGGGCCTCCAGTGACGGTCCCCAGTCCAGGGTCTCCAGCGACGGTCCGCAGTCCGGGGCCTCCAGCGACGGTCCCCAATCCGGGGCCTCCAGCAACGGTTCCCAGTCCGGGGTCTTCAGCGACGATCCCCAGTCCGGGGCTTCCAGCGACGATCCCCAGTCCGGGGTCTTCAGCGACGATCCCCAGTCTGGGGCCTCTAGCGACGAGCTGCAGTCTAGAGTCTTCAGCGACGAGCTGCAGTACAGAGCCTCCGGCGATGATCCACGGTCCGGTTCCACAGAAGCGGAGAGATCAGCATAAGGAGGGAGGGCTGCGTCCAGAACGTCCGGAGCCGCCACGAGGGTAGATACCCACCCAGACCCTCCCCTATAGGTTCAGGTTTGCGGCCGGGAGTCTGCACCTTTGGGGGTACTGTCACGCCCTGTTTTTCTATATATTTTGGTTCGGTCAGGGTGTGACTAGGGTGGGTACTCTAGTTTTTGTATGTCTAGGGTTTTAGTATGTCTAGGGGTTTTTGTATGTCTATATTGGCCTAATATGGTTCCCTCTGATTGGGATCATATTTAGGTAGCCATTTTCCTCATTCGTGTTGTGGGATATTGTCTATGTATAGTTGCCTGTCAGCATTATTTGTATAGCTTCACGTTTCGTTTGGCTGTTTGTTGTTTTGTTCAGTGAGTTTCGATTTATTAAAATGATGTAGAGCTCTACTCATGCTGCGCCTTGGTCCGGTCCTTACGATGAACGTGACACAGACAAAAACAACAAGCTACAGGTGTGAAACGTGTCTCGGCTACCAACGGGTGAATCTTTTTTATGCGGCGCACTCATAAAAACTGTCTTAAAACTCTTGCTTTGATTAACATTTCAAATGTAATCGTCTATCCTTGTAGGCTATGTAGCAATGTCACATAGATCATTGCATTTGATTTTAGACAAAGCCTTTAAAAAATAAAATAAATGAATACTCTCCCAAGTAATCTAATACTAACGTCTGATCGGATATTTGAATATTCAAATAACCGCGCATATCCCAAACAGACACACAACAGGTGACATGTACTGCCCTAATAGAACGTAGAACACTCAAAAATCAGCTAATATGACCTGCAGATGAATGCCCTAAACCAGGGTTTCTTAAACTTTTGGTCAGGACCAACACTTTCTCTTCTTTATTCGGGTCGTTAGAGGACCATTTGGATTCGGTAGGATGGTCAATTTCTTATTTGGGTCTCGAGATGAAAATGTTTAAGAACCCTTGCACTAAACTAACACACTTTG
The DNA here is from genome assembly GCF_023373465.1 of Oncorhynchus keta. Classification (NCBI taxonomy): domain Eukaryota; kingdom Metazoa; phylum Chordata; class Actinopteri; order Salmoniformes; family Salmonidae; genus Oncorhynchus; species Oncorhynchus keta. The sequence continues at coordinate 33,590,663 of NC_068426.1, read as the reverse complement.
GAACAGTGCGTGTCGTGTGTGTGTGTGTTGACAGGAGGATCTTAGTTGGAAGGACGGGTAGAATCACAGCCTGTCCTCTACCTCTCTCTCCCCAGACATCCACACCCACAGCCAGACCACTCTCTCTGCTCTCTCTCTGCTCCCTCTGGTAATCTGAGGGTAAAGCTCCAGGATTAGGGTGGGGATCAACCATCACCTGTCTCCCCATTATTGGAGTCTCTTTGGGGCCTGAGGAGTGCTCCATCATCCGGCTCCTCGCCACCTAGGCCAGTCCAGGCTGGTTTAGGAAGCAGCTTCCATGCAGGGCTAAATGCGCAAACTCCATCCAGTCTAGAATAGTCCTGGCTGGTTTAGGTACTACAGGGAGCAGCTTCTAATGCCACTGGCTTTATGAAAACAGCCGGGGCTAAAACCCTGATCCTGGGATAAATATCATGATGATCCCACGTTAAATATCATGATGATCCCACAGTAGCTCAATGTCTCCTCTATCTATCTCTATACAAACACAGTTTCCAGTTTCCTGTTTTTAGCTGGAAATGAGCCTGGGTTTTGGAAACTGAACCATCGTTCAGCACCATGTTGGTGCAGCCATGTTTCCCATCCACAGGCCTGCTTCACTTCCTCACTTCCCGCTAGTTTAGTGAGACACACACGGAGAGGAAAGCAGAGATCTGTCACAAACAACATTATGAGAGCCCACGCTGACACACTCACCCTATCGAGGAGCTGTTTAGTGAGTATGTAGACTTCCATTGTTTAATTCTGATAATAAGGCACAGTAATACCGCTTCCTGTTGTTAGGGCTACTTGCCCAAGCCTCTCCAGGTTCTCCTTTACCCAAATCCAGATAGCAGATGTTCTTCTGAAAGAGCTGCAAAAACTGGACCCGTACAAATCAGCTGGGCTTGACAATCTGGACCCTCTATTTCTGAAACTATCCGCCGCCATTGTCGCAACCCCTATTACCAGCCTGTTCAACCTCTCTTTCATATCGTCTGAGATCCCCAAGGATTGGAAAGCTGCCGCAGTCATCCCCCTCTTCAAAGGGGGAGACACCCTGGACCCAAACTGTTACAGACCTATATCCATCCTGCCCTGCCTATCTAAGGTCTTCGAAAGCCAAGTCAACAAACAGGTCACTGACCATCTCCAATCCCACCGTACCTTCTCCGCTGTGCAATATGGTTTCCGAGCCGGTCACGGGTGCACCTCAGCCACGCTCAAGGTACTAAACGATATCATAACCGGCATCGATAAAAGACAGTACTGTGCAGCCGTCTTCATCGACCTTGCCAAGGCTTTCGACTCTGTCAATCACCATATTCTTATCGGCAGACTCAGTAGCCTCGGTTTTTCTGATGACTGCCTTGCCTGGTTCACCAACTACTTTGCAGACAGAGTTCAGCGTGTCAAATCGGAGGGCATGCTGTCCGGTCCTCTGGCAGTCTCTATGGGGTGCCACAGGGTTCAGTTCTCGGGCCGACTCTTTTCTCTGTATATATCAATGATGTTGCTCTTGCTGCGGGCGATTCCCTGATCCACCTCTACGCAGACGACACCATTCTGTATACTTCCGGCCCATCCTTGGACACTGTGTTATCTAACCTCCAAACGAGCTTCAATGCCATACAACACTCCTTCCGTGGCCTCCAACTGCTCTTAAACGCTAGTAAAACCAAATGCATGCTTTTGAACCGTTCGCTGCCTGCACCCGCATGCCCGACTAGCATCACCACCCTGGATGGTTCCGACCTAGAATATGTGGAAATCTAGGTGTCTGGCTAGACTGTAAACTCTCCTTCCAGACTCATATCAAACATCTCCAATCTAAAATCAAATCTAGAGTCGGCTTTCTATTCCGCAACAAAGCCTCCTTCACTTACGCCGCCAAACTTACCCTAGTAAAACTGACTATCCTACCGATCCTCTACTTTGGCGATGTCATCTATAAAATAGCTTTCAACACTCTACTCAGCAAACTGGATGCAGTTTATCACAGTGCCATCCGTTTTGTTACTAAAGCACCATATACCACCCACCACTGAGACCTGTATGCTCTAGTCGGCTGGCCCTCGCTACATATTCGTCGCCAGACCCACTGGCTCCAGGTCATCTACAAGTCCATGCTAGGTAAAGCTCCGCCTTATCTCAGTTCACTGGTCACGATGGCAACACCCACCCGTTGCACGGGCTCCAGCAGGTGTATCTCACTGATCATCCCTAAAGCCAACACCTAATTTGGCCGCCTTTCGTTCCAGTTCTCTGCTGCCTGTGACTGGAACGAATTGCAAAAATCGCTGAAGTTGGAGACTTTTATCTCCCTCACCAACTTCAAACATCTGCTATCTGAGCAGCTAACCGATCGCTGCAACTGTACATAGTCTATCGGTAAATAGCCCACCCAATTTTACCTACCTCTTCCCCATACTGTTTATATTTATTTACTTTTCTGCTCTTTTGCACACCAATATCTCTACCTGTACATGACCATCTGATCATTTATCACTCCAGTGTTAATCTGCTAAATTGTAATTATTTGCGTACCTCCTCATGCCTTTTGCACACAATGTATATAGACTCTCTTTTTTTTCTTCTTTTTTTCTACTGTGTTATTGACTTGTTAATTGTTTACTCCATGTGTAACTCTGTGTTGTTGTCTGTTCACACTGCTATGCTTTATCTTGGCCAGGTCGCAGTTGCAAATGAGAACTTGTTCTCAACTAGCCTACCTGGTTAAATAAAGGTGAAATAAAAAAATAAAAACCAATTGACCTGACATTGGAAAACATCAGCCCCAGTTATGGTTTCTACCTAGGGCCCAATGTCTTTCTGTAACGACTTCCGACAAAGTCGGCCCCTCTCCTTGTTCGGGCGGTGTTCGGCGGTCGACGTCACCGACCTTCTAGCCACCACTGATCCATTTTTCATTTGCCATTGGTTTTGTCTAGTCTTCCTCCACACCAATCCCATCTATTACATGTTGTGTATTTAACCCTCTGTTTCCCCTCATGTCCTTGTCGGATATTGTTTTGTTTGTATGTGATGTGCATTTTAGTGTTGGTGTGTGACGGGTTTTGTACCCACTTTGTTATTTTGTACATTTTGGTTGTTCTGGAGTTTTGTCAGCATTTATTAAACAACTCCGTTTATACCAAGTCCGTTCTCCTGCGCCTGACTTCTCTGCCACCAACACTGCACACTTTCCTGGCTAAATGACATGATCGGGTGATACCGTACGGTTAACGTTCCACTACCTGGTGTTCTATTGTGTAGGTGTGACAGTGTTACCGGGGTGTGATAGTGTTAGCATGGTGTGACTGTAGCCTACAGCTGGTAGTCACACTGTAACAGCCACTTAATGGCCAAAACAGATCTACATCTGTCGCCCAGCAGACGAAAGAGAAGAAAGAACAGATCCCACCATTTCAAAAGAAGAAAGAGAGAAGGAGAAAGCAGGGGGCTCGGTTGTTCAAAAGGGAGCGTATATCCTCGGCCCATCCCAGACAGCTGCTGTGGTGTGTGTGCGTGCGCGCGTGTGTGTGTGTGTGTGTGTGTGCGTGTGTTTATGAATGTTACACAACCTACCATTCAACAGCAGCTGCTGGGTGCACTGATGTAATTGTGAGTTTTGTTGGCGAGAATAAAGAGAGAGAGGGGGGGAGTATGATGGACAGATAGCGAAAGACGGAGATAACGTCCTGTATGAGAGAGGAGACACAAGAAGGTAAAAAAAACAAAATCACACAAACACTACCCTACCCTACACCAAACACAGGAAAACACAGCTTAGGAATCAAAGTTCAGCATAGAACCGGACACAGTAGAAACCTTCAGTGTAGAAAGAAAGCATAAAAACCCCATAGACATAGACCAGTGTAACAGAGACGAACGGTTTTCTGGGCTGTGATACGTTGTTAACTCTTTATTACCAAACGTAATTAACCCTACTTTAACAACCTCTCTCTCTCATGGAAAAACACACACACGGGAGATTTACTAGAAAAAGTTCTCCTGGGCTGTTTTTGTTCATAGTTTCCCATACTTCTACTGGCTGTGATAAAGCTGAGTAATATAGAGCAGTGTTTGCATAAGGAGTGTATATCTGTCCACATAGGCGCACAATGAAGCTCTTCACAGGTCAAGTCCTACCACAGACAAACAGCCGCAAGGTAGCTAAGAGTTTCCCCAGGCTTCTGATGAGAGCCTCAAACACACTCATGACCAGATATAACAATGTGTGTGTGTGTGTGTGTGTTTTTTCATGTATCTCAATCAAAAGTATTTATAAAGCCCTTTTAACATCAGCAGATGTCACAAAGTGCTATACAGAAACCCAGCCTAAAACCCCAAACAGCAAGCAATGCAGATGTAGAAGCAAAACTCCCTAGAATGGCAGGAACTTAGGAAGAAACCTAGAGAGGAACTCAGGCTCTCAGTGTGCTTTTCATAGCCGAGCATTCAGAGGTCGAGACAGCAGAGAGAGTCGAAAACAGTAGGTCTGTGTGTGGCTAAAGCGTGATTACTTTATGATTGCGCCCAGGTGATGAGATAAGGGAAGCCATAACCACCAGGAAGTCTGAATATGTAAATGTCAACCACCTACAGGTACAGTTGATATCATGGCGTGATAAGACTTGCAGTGATAGGATCTGATATAGACACAGAGAGACCGGGTTTAGAAACCACCACACACACACACACCAACTGTCTGTGTGTGTACTGTAGCAGCCATAGAACGTACATCAAAGGCCACTGGAACTTCCATGAGATAACACAAACTTGATCTCTCTGCAGACGAAAATAACAACTCCCCTTCTGTGTGTTCGACTCTATATCTCCTGCCCTTAATAGCCACACGCAAACACACACACACACACACACACACACACACACACACACACACACACACACACACACACACACACACACACACACACACACACACACACACACACACACACACACACACACACACACACACACACACACACACACACACACACACAGGTGCAAGAGCACTGAAAAAATAGCAGGTTCTTATGATTCTACCTCAGCTCTTAAGGTTCTTTTGAGGAATGTTGCTCAAAATAGAACCACCTAGCTAGGTGTTGCGCTCTTGACTTGGCATCTGCGGTTCTTCAGAATTCTAAAATGTTCTTGAAATGTAGGGAAGCCTGCAGATTTGTCCCTTCCATAGCACGCAGCAAGTTGATTTTTCAGTGTAACATTTCTAGTGTTGATTCAGGAGTTAAGTTTTACACCGTAAAGAGTCCTATTTTTGGTGACCAAACTATCAGTAGAGTTGAAAACGATGGAAAGTCATTGAACTTTCGATTTTTAATTCAGAACATGAGAACATGAGCGAAAAAGTACATTGTGTGTGTGCACTGCGTTGTCAAACACTGAAAAAGTCCATTTGGTGGAAACACGCCACTAGCGGGAAGATTTGCATATTTTCTTTATGCGGTTTCAAGAATTTTCGCATGAAAAATCGGTTGCCAATTGGATGGAAATCTAGGTCCAAACAACAAAACCAAAACAAAGACAGACCAGTAAAAGATCACAGTGTTTGTGTGCAGCGCCATAGGACCCCTCCGTATATAATGGGGAAGAACACATACAGGGTGGACGATTACAGAGTTCAACTCCCATTCACTTTTCCTCTCTTCTCCTTTATTCTCCTCACATCTCTTCTCTTATTCACTTCTATTCGTCTCAAACAACAGACTGAGACGATCACTCACTAACGAGCAGAATTGGGCTCAATAGAGCATCAACAAAGCAAATACAAAACACACACAAAGACATGCGTTCCCTCCCTCGGTCCATTTCATTATTGGACAAATCCCCATCAGAGATAAGTTATATATAGCCATGTATATCTATTTTTCAGATATACCAGTGCAAGCTGGCGGCAGCGTAGCCTAGTGGTTAGAGCGTTGGACTAGTAACCGGAAGGTTGCGAGTTCAAACCCCCGAGCTGACAAGGTACAAATCTGTCGTTCTGCCCCTGAACAGGCAGTTAACCCACTGTTCCCAGGCCGTCATTGAAAATAAGAATGTGTTCTTAACTGACTTGCCTGGTTAAATAAAGGTAAAAAAATAAAAATAAAAAATAAAAATCACAAAGCAGGCCAGTGTAGGGCAGTGTGTGTGTGTCTGTGTGAGTATATGTCTGTCTGTGTGTGTGTGAGTATGTGTGTCCTAAAGTGAGTACAGAGTTCAGCTCTGGTCTGTCTGCTCTTCCTGCTCTTCTGGTTCTGTGGCTAAGTGTGTAATAAAGATCAAGGTGGGACAATTGTCCTCTGAACTCCCCGTGTGTGTGTGTGTGTGTGTGTGTGTGTGTGTGTGTGTGTGTGTGTGTGTTATTTTTACCATGTTCTACATTGTAGAATAATAGTGAAGACATCAAAACTATGAAATAACACGTATGTAATCATGTCGTAACCAAAAAAGTGTTTTACAAATCTAAATATTTTGTATATTGAGATTCTTCAAAGTAGCCACCCTTTGCCTTGATGACAGCTTCGCACACTCTTCACATTCTCTCAACCAGCTTCACGAGGTAGTCACCTGGGATGCATTTCAATTATCAGGTGAGCCTTGTTAAAAGTTAATTTGTGGAAATTCTTTCCTTCTTAATGCATTTGTGCCAATCTGTTGTGTTGTGACAATGTAGGGGTGGTAAACAGAAGATAGCCCTACTTGGTAAAAGACCAAGTCCATATTATGGAAAGAACAGCTCAAATAAGCAAAGAACAGTCCATCATTACTTTAAGACATGAAGGTCAGTCAATATCAAGACCAACAAAATATTCTTCAAGTGCAGTCGCAAAAACAAAGCAAAGCTGTCATCAAGGCAAAGTGTGGCTACTTTGAAGAATCTCAAATCGCACATTTATTTTGATTTGTTTAACACTTTTTGGTTACTACATGCTTCCATATGTGTAATTCTATAGTTTTGATCTCTTCTACAATGTAGAAAATAGTACAAATCAAGACCCAATCCTTGAATGAGTAGGTGTGTCCAAACTTTTGACTGCTACTTGTATGTCTTTGTTTATGTGTGTGTACAGTATGTAAATATTTGTGTGTGTGTGTGTGTGTGTGTGTGTGTGTGTGTGTGTGTGTGTGTGTGTGTGTGTGTGTGTGTGTGTGTGTGTGTGTGTGCATATTTGTCTTTGTATGTGTTTGCCTGTGAATGTTTTGTGTGTTGGAGAGTATGTGCACTTTGCCATAAAGGTGTGGTGTGATCATTGTGCCTCCTCAATGACAGAGAGGAGACATCAAAGAGGGAGAGAGAGAGATAATGGACTGTGGTGGTCTGTGTTACCCCTGCTGGCTGCTGGTCTGGTGCGGCTGCGGGACCTGCTGCGTTGCCGTTGGAGACGAGTGCGGCCCAGAAACCTGTAGTAGTACGAGGGTCTCCCAGAACCCTTCCTGGTAATGCCTGCCCCTGCCATGGTCCTTCCAAAAACCCAGGACCAAGCCAGTGCAACTATCACACTATCCCAAGTACACTTCAATTCCACTCACTCAGTGTCCCTCTTATCAAAGCGTCCCAAAACTCTTCTCCAACTTCCAAAAATACACTCTAACTTCACGCAATTCACTATACCCAAAACGTCCAAAAACTCTGCTCCAACTTCCGAAATAAACTCCCTTGTAAATTTTCCCAGAGCGTCAGACACAAGAGTGTCCTGAATGCTGTGTCTCTGTATTCTGAATCACAGGAAAGCTCTTCCAATTCCCATCGCCAGCCAGGAGTGACTGGAGGAATTCTGCAGAAAGAGGGAAAAAAAGAGTCCACTCCTCCTCTGTCGTTCTCTCACTCAGTCATTAAGTCAGCCACTCAGGTTGAAGCCTACTAGTTACCCCGAGAGATACTTTTACAATGCCTCTCCTTCCCCTGACCTGCCAACCTGCAGGGCTGTGTGTGAGTAGGGCTGCATGTCTCTCAATTCATGCCATTAAGTTAAGAGAGAACAACAGAAGAAAAGTTTGGGCTGTGGTGAAAACCTGGCAGTTATCAGCAGTAGGGTGGAATGGGGTGGAAGTGCAACGGGACGCCTTTTGATTTACATGGCTTTACATCCGTTTGTCTTTACATCCGTTTGTCTTTACATCTGTTTGTCTTTACATCTGTTTGTCTTTACATCTGTCTGTATTTACATCTGTCTGTCTTTACATCTGTCTGTATTTACATCTGTTTGTCTTTACATCTGTCTGTATTTACATCTGTTTGTATTTACATCTGTTTGTCTTTACATCTGTCTGTATTTACATCTGTCTGTCTTTACATCTGTCTGTATTTACATCTGTTTGTCTTTACATCCGTTTGTCTTTACATCTGTTTGTCTTTACATCTGTTTGTATTTACATCTGTCTGTATTTACATCTGTCTGTATTTACATCTGTCTGTCTTTACATCTGTCTGTATTTACATCTGTTTGTCTTTACATCCGTTTGTCTTTACATCTGTTTGTCTTTACATCTGTTTGTCTTTACATCTGTCTGTATTTACATCTGTCTGTATTTACATCTGTTTGTCTTTACATCCGTTTGTCTTTACATCTGTTTGTCTTTACATCTGTCTGTATTTACATCTGTTTGACTTTACATCCGTTTGTCTTTACATCTGTCTGTATTTACATCTGTTTGTCTTTACATCTGTCTGTATTTACATCTGTTTGTCTTTACATCTGTCTGTATTTACATCTGTTTGTCTTTACATCTGTCTGTATTTACATCTGTTTGTCTTTACATCTGTCTGTATTTACATCTGTTTGTCTTTACATCTGTCTGTATTTACATCTGTCTGTATTTACATCTGTTTGTCTTTACATCTGTTTATCTTTACATCTGTCTGTATTTACATCTGTCTGTATTTACATCTGTTTGTCTTTACATCCGTTTGTCTTTACATCTGTCTGTATTTACATCTGTTTGTCTTTACATCTGTCTGTATTTACATCTGTTTGTCTTTACATCCGTTTGTCTTTACATCCGTTTGTCTTTACATCTGTCTGTATTTACATCTGTTTGACTTTACATCCGTTTGTCTTTACATCTGTCTGTATTTACATCTGTCTGTCTTTACATCTCCATTTCCTTCCTCAATCTCTTTCTTCCTCTCCATTTTTCATTCATTATTCTATTGCATTTTCGCTCCTGAGTGGCGTTGTGGTCTAAGGCACTGCATCTCAGTGCAAGAGGTGTCACTACTGTTGTTGGTTCGAATCCAGGCTGCATCACATTTAGCTGTGATTGGGAGTCCCATTGGGTGCCGCACAATTTGGCCCAGCATTGTCCGGGTTTGGCAGGGGTAGGCCGTCATTGTAAATAAGAATTTCTTCTTAACTGACTTGCCTAGTTAAATAAAGGTACAATATAACATTTCCACAGACTTGGACCAAAATGAAATGATCTGTACACCTCAACAAAATACACTACAATATGATTTATTCTGTCTAACCTCATTCCATTCCTATGCTACATTCACAATCCCGGTCCACTCCAAATGACTATAAAACCAAGTATAGTACCAGTCTAAACTCACAGTCCAGTTGAATCCAGTCCACACTTTAGGATAATCTCATTATCACAGGCTCGTACTTGCCCCTCTAGGCATGCCAGTGAACAACCAATGGAAAAGCATCTCTAGACATGTCAGAGAACCAATAGGAGTGGGTTCCAAAGGTGTGGGTCAGGCAGCTGGACGAGACTGCCAGATGGACACAAAGAGGTAGAAACACACACACACACTTCAGATACCCATTCATACATATTTGGACAATACACAAATGTACAATGGGTCTATTTTGAGTTCTATAATAGAAGATGAGTTTCATTGTGTACAAAGACCTAGACCTTAACACCTGGTAGGGACAGCAGAGACACAAGCCCTGCCGTGACATCAAACTGATGATGTATAGGACAGTCAGTACAGCATCTACAGTGAACCACAGTTGTAATCAAACTCATTTTCTATAAAGCATTGATGAAGGAAAATGTCCTTCTACCTCTCCAATAGGGCTCTCGAGTGCAGCAGCGGTCTAAGGCATTGCATTTCAGCACTAGAGGCATTGCTACAGACACCCTGGTTCAAATCCAGGCTGTATCACAATCAGCCGTGTTTGGGAGTCCCATAGGGCTGTGCACAAATGGCCCAGCGTCATCCGGGTTTGACCGTTGTAGGCCATTAATGAAAATAAGAATTTGTTCTTATCTGTCTTGCCTTGTTAAATAAAAAAATATATACAGTTGAAGTCTGAAGTTTACATACACCTTAGCCAAATACATGTAAACACAGTTTTTCACAATTCCTGACATTTGATCAGAGTATAAATTCCATATCTTAGGTCAATTAAGATTACCACTTCATTTTAAGAATGTGAAATGTCCGAATAATAGTGGAGAGAATGATTTATTTCAGCTTTTATTTCTTTCATCACATTCCCAGTGGGTCAAAAGTTTACATACACTCAATCAGTATTTGGTAGCATTGCCTTTACATTGTTTAACTTGGGTCAAACATTTCGGGTAGCCTTCCACAAGCATCCCCCAATAAGTTGGGTGAATTTTGGCCCATTCCTCCTGACAGAGCAAGTGAAACTGAGTCAGATTTGTAGGCCTCCTTGCTAGTACATGCTTTTTCAGTTCTGCCTACAAATGTTTTATAGGATTGAGGTCAGGGCTTTATGATGGCCACTCCAATACCTTGACTTTGTTGTCCTTAAGCCATTTTGCCACAACTTTGGAAGTATGCTTGGGGTCATTTTCCATTTGGAAGACCCATTTGCGACCAAGCTTTAACTTCCTGACTGATGTCTTGAGATATTGCTTCAATATATCCACATAATGTTCCTGCCTCATGATGCAATCTATTTTGTGAAGTGCACCAGTCCCTCCTGCAGCAAAGCACCCCCACAACATGATGCTGCCACCCCCGTGCTTCACAGTTGGGATGGTGTCCTTCGCCTTGCAAGCATCCCCCTTTTAACTCCAAACATAACAATGGTCATTATGGCCAAACAGTTCTATTTTTGTTGGAGCCAGACACAAACAAACAGAACCAGTGCCTCTGTGTGAGTTTACAGTATGTTCGATTTTTATGCCGGCAGCCTGTAGCTGACCCAGTTCATAGTGTTAGCTAATGTTGACACCTTTACCGTCGTTCCTCGGTCCTCACTGGGTTCATTGTGATGGGAGAGCTAACATACTAGAGTAATATACTGCTGCTAACACACTGGGGCTAGGCAGAAGTACCTGCTAACACACTGGGGATAAGCTGATACACTGCTAACACACTGGGGCTCGGCTGAAACACTGCTGCAAACACACGGGGGCTAGGGTGATATACTGCTGCAAACACACGGGGGCTAGGGTGATATACTGCTGCAAACACACTGGGGCTCGGGTGAAACACTGCTGCAAACACACGGGGGCTAGGGTGATATACTGCTGCAAACACACGGGGCTAGGGTGATATACTGCTGCAAACACACTGGGGCTCGGGTGAAACACTGCTGCAAACACACGGGGGCTAGGGTGATATACTGCTGCAAACACACTGGGGCTAGGGTGATATACTGCTGCAAACACACGGGGGCTAGGGTGATATACTGCTGCAAACACACTGGGGCTAGGGTGAAACACTGCTGCAAACACACTGGGGCAAGTCTGATATACTGCTAACACACTGGGGCTCGGCTGAAACACTGCTGCAAACACACGGGGGATAGGCTGATATACTGCTGCTAACACACTGGGGCTAGGCTGATATACTGCTGCTAACACACTGGGGCTAGGCTGATATACTGCTGCTAACACAGTGGGGCTAGAGTGATATACTGCTGCTAACACACTGGGGCTCCGCAGATATACTGCTAACACACGGGGGCTAGAGTGATATACTGCTGCTAACACATTGGGGCTAGGGTGATATACTGCTGCTAACACATTGGGGCTAGGCTGAAACACTGCTGCTAACACATTGGGGCTAGTCTGATATACTGCTGCTAACACATTGGGGCTAGTCTGATATACTGCTGCTAACACATTGGGGCTAGGCTGAAACACTGCTGCTAACACATTGGGGCTAGAGTGATATACTGCTGCTAACACATTGGGGCTAGGCTGATATACTGCTGCTAACACATTTGGGCTAGGGTGATATACTGCTGCTAACACATTGGGGCTAGAGTGATATACTGCTGCTAACACACTGGGGCTAGGGTGATATACTGCTGCTAACACATTGGGGCTAGAGTGATATACTGCTGCTAACACATTGGGGCTAGGGTGATATACTGCTGCTAACACGCTGGGGCTAGGCTGAAACACTGCTGCAAACACACTGGGGCTAGTCTGATATACAGCTGCTAACACACGGGGGATAGGGTGATATACTGCTGCTAACACACTGGGGCTAGGCTGAAACACTGCTGCAAACACACTGGGGCTAGTCTGATATACTGCTGCTAACACACGGGGGCTAGGCTGAAACACTGCTGCAAACACACTGGGGCTAATCTGATATACTGCTGCTAACACAGTGGGGCTAGGCAGAAATACTGCTAACACACTGGGGCTAGGGTGATATACTGCTGCTAACACACTGGGGCTAGGGTGATATACTGCTGCTAACACATTGGGGCTAGGGTGATATACTGCTGCTAACACACTGGGGCTAGGGTGATATACTGCTGCTAACACACGGGGGCTAGGGTGATATACTGCTGCTAACACATTGGGGCTAGGGTGATATACTGCTGCTAACACATTGGGGCTAGTCTGATATACTGCTGCTAACACATTGGGGCTAGGCTGAAACACTGCTGCAAACACACTGGGGCTAGGCTGATATACTGCTGCTAACACACTGGGGCTAGGCTGATATACTGCTGCTAACACATTGGGGCTAGGGTGATATACTGCTGCTAACACATTGGGGCTAGGGTGATATACTGCTGCTAACACACTGGGGCTAGGCTGATATACTGCTAACACACTGGTGCAAGGCAGAAATACTGCTAGCACACTGGGGCTAGGGCTGATATACTGCTGCTAACACACAGAGGCTTGGCAGATATACTGCTAACACACTGGGGATAGGCAGATATGCTGCTAACACACTGGGGCTAGGCTGATATACTGCTAACACACGGGTGCAAGGCAGAAATACTGCTAGCACACTGGGGCTAGGGCTGATATACTGCTGCTAACACACCGAGGCTTGGCAGATATACTGCTGCTAACACACTGGGGCTAGTCTGATAGACTGCTAACACACTGGGGCTAGGCAGATGTATTGCTGACACACTGGGGCAAGACTGATATACTGCTAACACACTGGGGCTAGGATGAAACACTGCTGCAAACACACTGGGGCTAGGGTGATATACTGCTGCTAACACAGTGGGGCTAGAGTGATATACTGCTGCTAACACAGTGGGGCTAGAGTGATATACTGCTGCTAACACACTGGGGCTAGGCTGATATACTGCTGCAAACACACTGGGGCTAGGCTGATATACTGCTAATACACTGCGGCTAGGCAGATATATATTATATTGCTGCTAACACACTGGTGCGAGGCAGATATACTGCTAACACACTGGGGCTAGGTGATAATCTGCTAAAACACTGGGGCTAGGCTGATATACTGCTAACACACTGGGGCTAGACTGATATACTGCTGCTAACACACTGGGGCTAGGCTGATATACTGCTGCTAACACAGTGGGGCTAGAGTGATATACTGCTGCTAACACACTGGGGCTCGGCAGATATACTGCTAACACACCGGGGCTAGAGTGATAATCTGCTAAAACACTGGGGCTAGGCTGATATACTGCTGCTAACACAGTGGGGCTAGAGTGATATACTGCTGCTAACACACTGGGGCTAGGCTGAAACACTGCTGCAAACACACTGGGGCTAGTCTGATATGCTGCTGCTAACACATTGGGGCTAGGGTGATATACTGCTGCTAACACATTGGGGCTAGGGTGATATACTGCTGCTAACACATTGGGGCTAGGCTGAAACACTGCTGCTAACAAACTGGGGCTAAGCTGACATACTGCTAACACACTGGGGCTAGGCAGATATACTGCTAACACACAGGGGCGAGGCAGATATACTAGTAGCACACTCAGGCTAGGCTGATATACTGCTGCAAGCACACTGGGGCTAGGCTGATATATTGCTAACACACTGGGGCTAGGCAGATATACTGCGAACACTTCGGCTAGACTGATATACTGCTAACACACTGCGGCAAGGCAGATACACTGTTAACACACTGGGGCTAGGCAGATATACTGCTAGCACACTTGGGCTAGGGCTGATATACTGCTGCTAACACACTGGGGCTTGGCAGATAGACTGCTAACACACTGGGGCTAGGCAGATGTATTGCTGACACACTGGGGCAAGACTGATATACTGCTAACACACTGGGGCTAGGATGAAACACTGCTGCAAACACACTGGGGCTAGGGTGATATACTGCTGCTAACACATTGGGGCTAGGGTGATATACTGCTGCTAACACAGTGGGGCTAGAGTGATATACTGCTGCTAACACACTGGGGCTCGGCAGATATACTGCTAACACACGGGGGCTAGAGTGATATACTGCTGCAAACACACTGGGGCTAGGGTGATATACTGCTGCTAACACACTGGGGCTAGGCTGATATACTGCTGCAAACACACTGGGGCTAGGCTGAGATACTGCTAATACACTGCGGCTCGGCAGATATATTGCTGCTAACACACTGGTGCGAGGCAGATAACCTGCTAACACACTGGGGCTAGGCAGATATACAATTAACACACTGGGGCTAGGTGATAATCTGCTAAAACACTGGGGCTAGGCTGATATACTGCAAACACACTGGGGCTAGGCAGAAATACTGCTAACACACTGGGGCTTGGCAGAAATACTGCTGCTAACACACTGGGGCTGGAAATATATACTGCTTACACACTGGGGCTAGGCAGATATACTGCTGCTAACACACTGGGGCTATGCTGATATACTGCAGCTAACACACTGGGGAAAGGCTGATATACTGCTGCTAACACACTGGGGCTAGGCTTATATACTGCAGCTAACACACTGGGGAAAGGCTGATATACTGCTGCTAACACACTGGGGCTAGGCTGATATACTGCTGCCAACACACTGGGGCTAAGCTGATATACTGCTGCTAACACACTGGGGCTAAGCTGATATACTACTGCTAACAAACTGGGGCTAAGCTGACATACTGCTAACACACTGGGGCTAGGCAGATATACTGCTAACACACAGGGGCGAGGCAGATATACTAGTAGCACACTCAGGCTAGGCTGATATACTGCTGCAAGCACACTGGGGCTAGGCTGATATATTGCTAACACACTGGGGCTAGGCAGATATACTGCGAACACTTCGGCTAGACTGATATACTGCTAACACACTGCGGCAAGGCAGATACACTGTTAACACACTGGGGCTAGGCAGATATACTAGTAGCACACTGAGGCTGATATACTGCTGCAAACACACTGGGGCTAGAATAATATACTGCTAACACACTGAGGCTAGGCTGCTATACTGCTAACACACTGGGGCAAGGCTGATATACTGCTAAAACACTGAGCCTAGGCTGATATACTGCTAAAACACTGGGGCTAGCCTGATATACTGCTAAAACACTGGGGCTAGATTACTATACTGCTAACACACTGAGGCTAGGCTGATATACTGCTAACACACTGGGGTAAGGCTGATATACTGCTAAAGCTCTGAGCCTAGGCTGATATACTGCTAAAACACTGGGGCTAGGCTGATATACTGCTAAAACACTGGGGCTAGAATACTATACTGCTAACACACTGGGGCTAGTCAGATATACTGCTGCCAACACACTGGGGCTAAGCTGATATACTGCTAACAAACTGGGGCTAAGCTGATATACTGCTAACACACTGGGGCTAGGCAGATATACTAGTAGCACACTGGGGCTAGGCTGATATACTGTTGCAAACACACTGGGTTTAGGCTGATATACTGCTAACACACTGGGACTAGGCATATATACTGCAGCTAACACACTGGGGCTAGGCAGAAATACTGCAGCTAACACACTGGGGCTAGTCTGATATACTGCTAACATACTGGGGCTAGGCAGAAATACTGCTGCTAACACACTGGGGCTGGAAAGATATACTGCTAACACACTGGGGCTAGGCTGATATACTGCAGCTAACACACTGGGGCTAGGCAGATATACTGCTAACACACAGGGGCGAGGCAGATATACTAGTAGCACACTCAGGCTAGGCTGATATACTGTTGCAAACACACTGGGTTTAGGCTGATATACTGCTAACACACTGGGACTAGGCATATATACTGCAGCTAACACACTGGGGCTAGGCAGAAATACTGCAGCTAACACACTGGGGCTAGTCTGATATACTGCTAACATACTGGGGCTAGGCAGAAATACTGCTGCTAACACACTGGGGCTGGAAAGATATACTGCTAACACACTGGGGCTAGGCTGATATACTGCAGCTAACACACTGGGGCTAGGCAGATATACTGCTAACACACAGGGGCGAGGCAGATATACTAGTAGCACACTCAGGCTAGGCTGATATACTGCTGCAAACACACTGGGGCTAGGCTGATATATTGCTAACACACTGGGGCTAGGCAGATATACTGCGAACACTTCGGCTAGACTGATATACTGCTAACACACTGCGGCTAAGCTGATGTACTGCTAACACACTGGGGCAAGGCAGATACACTGTTAACACACTGGGGCTAGGCAGATATACTAGTAGCACACTGAGGCTGATATACTGCTGCAAACACACTGGGGCTAGAATAATATACTGCTAACACACTGAGGCTAGGCTGCTATACTGCTAACACACTGGGGCAAGGCTGATATACTGCTAAAACACTGAGCCTAGGCTGATATACTGCTAAAACACTGGGGCTAGCCTGATATACTGCTAAAACACTGGGGCTAGATTACTATACTGCTAACACACTGAGGCTAGGCTGATATACTGCTAACACACTGGGGTAAGGCTGATATACTGCTAAAGCTCTGAGCCTAGGCTGATATACTGCTAAAACACTGGGGCTAGGCTGATATACTGCTAAAACACTGGGGCTAGAATACTATACTGCTAACACACTGGGGCTAGTCAGATATACTGCTGCCAACACACTGGGGCTAAGCTGATATACTGCTAACAAACTGGGGCTAAGCTGATATACTGCTAACACACTGGGGCTAGGCAGATATACTGCTAACACACAGGGGCTAGGCAGATATACTAGTAGCACACTGGGGCTAGGCTGATATACTGTTGCAAACACACTGGGTTTAGGCTGATATACTGCTAACACACTGGGACTAGGCATATATACTGCAGCTAACACACTGGGGCTAGGCAGAAATACTGCAGCTAACACACTGGGGCTAGTCTGATATACTGCTAACATACTGGGGCTAGGCAGAAATACTGCTGCTAACACACTGGGGCTGGAAAGATATACTGCTAACACACTGGGGCTAGGCTGATATACTGCAGCTAACACACTGGGGCTAGTCTGATATACTGCTAACACACTGGGGCTAGGCAGATATACTGCAGCTAACACACTGGGGCTAGTCTGATATACTGTTAACACACTGGGGCTAGGCAGATATACTGCTAGCACACTTGGGCTAGGGCTGATATACTGCTGCTAACACACTGGGGCTTGGCAGATAGACTGCTAACACACTGGGGCTAGGCAGATGTATTGCTGACACACTGGGGCAAGACTGATATACTGCTAACACACTGGGGCTAGGATGAAACACTGCTGCAAACACACTGGGGCTAGGGTGATATACTGCTGCTAACACATTGGGGCTAGGGTGATATACTGCTGCTAACACAGTGGGGCTAGAGTGATATACTGCTGCTAACACAGTGGGGCTAGAGTGATATACTGCTGCTAACACACTGGGGCTCGGCAGATATACTGCTAACACACGGGGGCTAGAGTGATAATCTGCTAAAACACTGGGGCTAGGCTGATATACTGCTGCTAACACAGTGGGGCTAGAGTGATATACTGCTGCTAACACACTGGGGCTAGGCTGAACACTGCTGCAAACACACTGGGGCTAGGGTGATATACTGCTGCTGGGGCTAGGGTGATATACTGCTGCTAACACAGTGGGGCTAGAGTGATATACTGCTGCTAACACAGTGGGGCTAGGTGATATACTGCTGCTAACACACTGGGGCTCGGCAGATATAACACACTAGAGCTGATATACTGCTGCTAACACACTGGGGCTAGGTGATATACTGCTGCTAACACACTGGGGCTAGGGGCACACTGGCTGATATAACACACTGGGGCTGCTGATAACTAACACACTGGGGCTAGGCTGATATACTGCTGCTAACACACTGGGGCTAGGCTGATATACTGCTGCAAACACACTGGGGCTAGGCTGATATACTGCTGCTAACACATTGGGGCTAGGCTGATATACTGCTAAACACTGGGGCTAGGATATACTGGCTACTGGGGCTAGGCTGATATACTGCTGCTAACACACTGGGGCTAGAGCTGATATACTGCTAACACACTGGGGCTAGCAGATATACTGTTAACACACTGGGGCAGGCTGATATACTAAGCACACTCAGGCTGCTGATAACTAACACTGGGGCTAGGCTGATATACTGCTGCTAACACACTGGGGCTAGGCTGATATACTGCTAACACACTGGGGCTAGACTGATATACTGCTAACACACTGGGGCAAGGCAGATACACTGTTAACACACTGGGGCTAGGCAGATATACTGCTAGCACACTTGAGGCTAGGCTGATATACTGCTGCAAAACACACTGGGGCTAGAGCTGATATACTGCTAACACACTGGGGCTGATATACTGCTAACACACTGGGGCAAGACTGATATACTGCTAACACACTGGGGCTAGGATGAAACACTGCTGCAAACACACTGGGGCTAGGTGATATACTGCTGCTAACACATTGGGGCTAGGGTGATATACTGCTAACACAGTGGGGCTAGGTGATATACTGCTGCTAACACACTGGGGCTGCAGGCTAACACACGGGGCTAGGCTGATACTGCTGCAAACACACTGGGGCTAGGCTGCTAACACACTGGGGCTACAGATATACTGCTGCAAACACACTGGGGCTAGGCTGATATACTGCTAACACACTGGGGCTAGGCTGATATACTGCTGCTAACACACTGGGGCTAGGCAGATATACTGCTAACACACTGGGGCTAGGCAGATATACTATACACACACTGGAGGCTAGGCTGATATACTGCTAAAACACTGGGGCTAGGCTGATATACTGCTAACACACTGGGGCTAGCTGATATACTGCTAACACACTGGGGCTGGCAGATATACTGCTAACACACTGGGGCTGGAGGCTGATATACTGCTGCAACACACATACTGCTGCTAACACACTGGGGCTAAGGCTGATATACTGCTGCTAACACACTGGGGAAAGGCTGATATACTGCTGCTAACACACTGGGGCTAGGCTGATATACTGCAGCTAACACACTGGGGAAAGGCTGATATACTGCTGCAAACACACTGGGGCTAGGCTGATATACTGCTGCCAACACACTGGGGCTAGGCTGATATACTGCTGCTAACACACTGGGGCTAGGCTGATATACTACTGCTAACACACTGGGGCTAAGCTGACATACTGCTAACACACTGGGGCTAGGCAGATATACTGCTAACACACAGGGGCGAGGCAGATATACTAGTAGCACACTCAGGCTAGGCTGATATACTGCTGCAAACACACTGGGGCTAGGCTGATATACTGCTAACACACTGGGGCTAGGCAGATATACTGCGAACACTGGGCTAGGCTGATATACTGCTAACACACTGGGGCAAGGCAGATACACTGTTAACACACTGGGGCTAGGCAGATATACTAGTAACACACTGGGGCTAGGCTGATATACTGCTGCAAACACACTGGGCTAGAATAATATACTGCTAACACACTGGGGCTAGGCTGATATACTGCTAACACACTGGGGCTAGGCTGATATACTGCTAAAACACTGAGCCTAGGCTGATATACTGCTAAAACACTGGGGCTAGCCTGATATACTGCTAACACACTGGGGCTAGACTATACTGCTAACACACTGCTAGGCTGATATACTGCTAACACACTGGGCAAGGCTGATATACTGCTAACACACTGGGGCTAGGCTGATATACTGCTAAAACACTGGGGCTAGGCTGATATACTGCTAAAACACTGGGGCTAGGCTGATATACTGCTAACACACTGGGGCTAGCAGATATACTGCTGCCAACACACTGGGGCTAAGCTGATATACTGCTAACACACTGGGGCTAGGCTGATATACTGCAAACACACTGGGGCTAGGCTGATATACTGCTAACACACTTGGGCTAGGCTGATATACTGCTGCAAACACACTGGGGCTAGGCTGATATACTGCTAACACACTGGGGCTAGGCTGATATACTGCAGCTAACACACTGGGGCTAGGCTGATATACTGCAAACACACTGGGGCTAGGCTGATATACTGCTAACACACTGGGGCTAGGCTGATATACTGCTGCTAACACACTGGGGCTGGTGATATACTGCTAACACACTGGGGCTAGGCTGATATACTGCAGCTAACACACTGGGGCTAGGCAGATATACTGCTAACACACTGGGGCTAGGCAGATATACTAACACACTGGGGCTAATAACACTGGGGCTAGGCTGATATACTGCAAACACACTGGGGCTAGGCAGATATACTGCTAACACACTGGGGCTAGGCAGAAATATAACACACTGGGGCAGCTAACACACTGGGGCTAGGCAGATATACTGCAGCTAACACACTGGGGCTAGTGCTGATATACTGCTAACACACTGGGGAAAGGCTGATATACTGCTGCTAACACACTGGGGCTAGGCTTATATACTGCAGCTAACACACTGGGGAAAGGCTGATATACTGCTAACACACTGGGGCTAGGCTGATATACTGCAGCTAACACACTGGGGCTAAGCTGATATACTGCTAACACACTGGGGCTAAGCTGATATACTGCTAACACACTGGGGCTAGGCTGATATACTGCTAACACACTGGGGCTAGGCAGATATACTGCTAACACACTAGGCACACTCAGGCTGATATACTGCTGCAAACACACTGGGGCTAGGCTGATATATTGCTAACACACTGGGGCTAAGGCATACTGCGGCTAGCTGATATACTGCTAACACACTGGGGCAAGGCAGATACACTGTTAACACACTGGGGCTAGGCAGATATACTAGTAGCACACTGAGGCTGATATACTGCTGCAAACACACTGGGGCTAGAATAATATACTGCTAACACACTGAGGCTAGGCTGCTATACTGCTAACACACTGGGGCAAGGCTGATATACTGCTAAAACACTGAGCCTAGGCTGATATACTGCTAAAACACTGGGGCTAGCCTGATATACTGCTAAAACACTGGGGCTAGATTACTATACTGCTAACACACTGAGGCTAGGCTGATATACTGCTAACACACTGGGGTAAGGCTGATATACTGCTAAAGCTCTGAGCCTAGGCTGATATACTGCTAAAACACTGGGGCTAGGCTGATATACTGCTAAAACACTGGGGCTAGAATACTATACTGCTAACACACTGGGGCTAGTCAGATATACTGCTGCCAACACACTGGGGCTAAGCTGATATACTGCTAACAAACTGGGGCTAAGCTGATATACTGCTAACAACACACTGGGGCTAGGCAGATATACTAGTAACACACTGGGGCTAGGCTGATATACTGCAAACACACTGGGTTTAGGCTGATATACTGCTAACACACTGGGACTAGGCATGATATACTGCAGCTAACACACTGGGGCTAGGCAGATATACTGCAGCTAACACACTGGGGCTAGTCTGATATACTGCTAACACTGGGGCTAGGCTAAATACTGCTGCTAACACACTGGGGCTGGGCTGATATACTGCTAACACACTGGGGCTAGGCTGATATACTGCTAACACACTGGGGCTAGGCAGATATACTGCTAACACACTGGGGCTAGGCTGATATACTGCAGCTAACACACTGGGGCTAGTCTGATATACTGTTAACACACTGGGGCTAGGCAGATATACTGCAGCTAGCACACTGGGGCTAGGCTGATATACTGCTGCTAACACACTGGGGCTAGGCAGATATACTGCTAACACACTGGGGCTAGGCAGATATACTGCTGCTAACACACTGGGGCAAGCTGATATACTGCTAACACACTGGGGCTAGGCTGAACACTGCTGCAAACACACTGGGGCTAGGGTGATATACTGCTAACACACTGGGGCAGGATGATATACTAGTAGCACACTCAGGCTAGGCTGATATACTGCTGCTAACACACTGGGGCTAGGCTATATGCTGCTAACACACTGGGGCTAGGCAGATATACTGCTAACACTGGGGCTAGACTGATATACTGCTGCAAACACACTGGGGCTGGGGCAAGGGTGATATACTGCTAACACACTGGGGGGCTATACTAGTGATATACTGCTGCTGGGGCTAGAATAATATAACACACTGGGGCTAGGTGATATACTGCTGCTAACACACTGGGGCTAAAACACTGAGCCTGATATACTGCAAAAAACACTGGGGCTAGGCTGATATACTGCTAAAACACTGGGGCTAGATGATATACTGCTAACACACTGGGCTAGGCTGATATACTGCTAACACACTGGGGTAAGGCTGATATACTGCTAACAGCTCTGAGCCTACTGATATACTGCTAAAACACTGGGGCTAGGCTGATATACTGCTAAAACACTGGGGCTAGAATACTATACTGCTAACACACTGGGGCTAGTCAGATATACTGCTGCCAACACACTGGGGCTAAGCTGATATACTGCTAACAAACTGGGGCTGGCTGATATACTGCTAACACACTGGGGCTAGGCAGATATACTGCTAACACACAGGGCTAGGCAGATATACTAGTACACACTGGGGCTAGGCTGATATACTGCAGCTAACACACTGGGGGATATACTGCTAACACACTGGGCTGATATACTGCAGCTAACACACTGGGGCTAGGCAGATATACTGCAGCTAACACACTGGGGCTAGGCTGATATACTGCTAACACACTGGGGCTAGGCTGAAATACTGCTGCTAACACACTGGGGCTGGAAAGATATACTGCTAACACACTGGGGCTAGGCTGATATACTGCTGCTAACACACTGGGGCTAAGCTGATATACTGCTAACACACTGGGGCTAGGCAGATATACTGCAGCTAACACACTGGGGCTAGTCTGATATACTGTTAACACACTGGGGCTAGGCAGATATACTAGTAGCACACTCAGGCTAGGCTGATATACTGCTGCAACACACTGGGGCTAGGCTGACTGCTAACACACTGGGGCTAGGCAGATATATTGCTGACACACTGGGGCAAGACTGATATACTGCTAACACACTGGGGCTAGGCATGAAACACTGTTAACACACTGGGGCTAGGCAGATATACTAGTAGCACACTGGGGCTAGGCTGATATACTGCTGCAAACACACTGGGGCTAGAATATATACTACTGCTAACACACTGGGGCTCGGCAGATATACTGCTAACACACTGGGGCTAGGCTGATATACTGCTGCAAAACACTGAGCCTAGGCTGATATACTGCTAAAACACTGGGGCTAGCCTGATATACTGCTAACACACTGGGGCTAGATGATATACTGCTAACACACTGGGGCTAGGCTGATATACTGCTGCAAACACACTGGGGCTAGGCTGATATACTGCTAACACACTGAGGCTAGGCTATAGCTGCTAACACACTGGGTAAGGCAGATACTGCTAAAACACTGGGGCTAGGCAGATATATACTGCTAAACACACTGGGGCTAGGTGATACTGCTAAAACACTGGGGCTAGAATACTATACTGCTAACACACTGGGGCTAGGCAGATATACTGCTGCCAACACACTGGGGCTAAGCTGATATACTGCTAACAAACTGGGGCTAAGCTGATATACTGCTAACACACTGGGGCTAGGCAGATATACTAGTAGCACACTGGGGCTAGGCTGATATACTGTTGCAAACACACTGGGTTTAGGCTGATATACTGCTAACACACTGGGACTAGGCATATATACTGCAGCTAACACACTGGGGCTAGGCTGATATACTGCAGCTAACACACTGGGGCTAGGCTGATATACTGCTAACACACTGGGGCTAGGCAGAAATACTGCTGCTAACACACTGGGGCTGGAAAGATATACTGCTAACACACTGGGGCTAAGCTGATATACTGCAGCTAACACACTGGGGCTAGGCAGATATACTGCTAACACACAGGGGCGAGGCAGATATACTAGTAGCACACTCAGGCTAGGCTGATATACTGTTGCAAACACACTGGGTTTAGGCTGATATACTGCTAACACACTGGGACTAGGCATATATACTGCAGCTAACACACTGGGGCTAGGCAGAAATACTGCAGCTAACACACTGGGGCTAGTCTGATATACTGCTAACATACTGGGGCTAGGCAGAAATACTGCTGCTAACACACTGGGGCTGGAAAATACTGCTGCTAAACACACTGGGCTAGGCTGATATACTGCTAACACACTGGGGCTAGGCTGATATACTGCTAACACACTGGGGGGCACTATACTGCTAACACACAGGGGCAGGCTGATATACTAACACACTGGGGTAGCACACTCAGGCTAGGCTGATATACTGCTGCAAACACACTGGGGCTAGGCTGATATATTGCTAACACACTGGGGCTAGGCAGATATACTGCGAACACTTCGGCTAGACTGATATACTGCTAACACACTGCGGCTAAGCTGATGTACTGCTAACACACTGGGGCAAGGCAGATACACTGTTAACACACTGGGGCTAGGCAGATATACTAGTAGCACACTGAGGCTGATATACTGCTGCAAACACACTGGGGCTAGAATAATATACTGCTAACACACTGGGCTAGGCTATATACTGCAGCTAACACACTGGGGCTAACACACTGGGGCTAGGCTGATATACTGCTAAAACACTGGGGCCTAGGCTGATATACTGCTAAAACACTGGGGCTAGCCTGATATACTGCTAAAACACTGGGGCTAGCTGATATACTGCTAACACACTGGGGCTAGGCTGATATACTGCTAACACACTGGGGTAGGCTGATATACTGCTAAAGGCAGGCTGGGCCTAGGCTGATATACTGCTAAAACACTGGGGCTAGGCTGATATACTGCTAACACACTGGGGCTAGAATGATATACTGCTAACACACTGGGGCTAGTCAGATATACTGCTGCCAACACACTGGGGCTGGCTGATATACTGCTAACAAACTGGGGCTAAGCTGATATACTGCTAACACACTGGGGCTAGGCAGATATACTGCTAACACACAGGGGCTAGGCAGATATACTAGTAGCACACTGGGGCTAGGCTGATATACTGTTGCAAACACACTGGGTTTAGGCTGATATACTGCTAACACACTGGGACTAGGCATATACTACACTTGCAGCTAACACACTGGGGCTAGGCAGAAATACTGCTGCTAACACACTGGGGCTAGTCTGATATACTGCTAACATACTGGGGCTAGGCAGAAATACTGCTGCTAACACACTGGGGCTGGAAAGATATACTGCTAACACACTGGGGATAGGCTGATATACTGCAGCTAAAACACTGGGGCTAGCCTGATCTGATTACTATACTGCTAACACACTGGGGCTAGGCTGATATACTGCAGCTAACACACTGGGGAAAGGCTGATATACTGCTAGGCTGATATACTGCTAAAACACACTGGGGAAAGGCTGATGTACTGCTAACACACTGGGGCTAGTCAGATATACTGCTGCCAACACACTGGCTGATATACTGCTAACAAACTGGGGGCTGATATACTGCTAACACACTGCTGCCAACACACTGGGGCTCTGCTAGGCTGATATACTGCTGCCAACACACTAACACACTGGGACTGATATACTGCTAACAAACTGGGGCTAAGCTGATATACTGCTAACACACTGGGGCTCGGCAGATATACTGATAACACACTGGGGCTCTGCCGATATACTGCTGCCAACACACTGGGGCTAGGCAGATATACTGCTAACACACTGGGGCTAGGCAGATATACTGCTAACACACTGGGGCTAGGAAGATATACTGTTGCAAACACACTGGGGCTAGGCTGCTATACTGCGAACACACTGGGGCTAGGCAGATATACTGCAGCTAACACACTGGGGCTAGGCTGATATACTGCTAACACACTGGGGCTAGGCTGATATACTGCTAACACACTGGGGCTAGGCAAGTATACTGCGAACACACTGGGGCTCGGCAGATATACTGCGAACACACTGGGGCTAGGCAGATATACTGCTAACACACTGGGGCTAGGCTGATATACTGCTAACACACTGGGGCTAGGCAGATATACTGCGAACTCACTGGGGCTAGGCAGATATACTGCGAACACACTGGGGCTAGGCAGATATACTGCTAACACACTGGGGCTAGGCTGATATACTGCTAACACACTGGGGCTAGGCAGATATACTGCGAACTCACTGGGGCTAGGCAGATATACTGCTAACACACTGGGGCTAGGCAGATACTGCGAACACACTGGGGCTAGGCTGATATACTGCTAACACAGTGGGGCTAGGCAGATATACTGCGAACACACTGGGGCTAGGCAGATATACTGCGAACACACTGGGGTTAGGATGAAACACTGCTGCAAACACACGGGGGCTAGTCTGATATACTGCTAACACACTGGGGCTAGGCTGATACACTGCTGCAAACACACTGGGGCTCGTCTGATATACTGCTGCAAACACACTGGGGCTAAGGTGATATACTGCTGCTAACACAGTGGGGCTAGGCAGAAATACTGCTAGCACACTGGGGCTAGGCTGATATACTGCTGCTAACACACTGGGGCTAGGCTGATATACTGCTAACACACTGGGGCTAGGCTGATATACTGCTGCTAACACACTGGGGCTAGGCTGATATACTGCTAACACACTGGAGCTAGGCTGATATACTGCTAACACACTGGTGCAAGGCAGAAATACTGCTAGCACACTGGGGCTAGGCTGATATACTGCTGCTAACACACTGAGGCTTGGCAGATATACTGCTGCTAACACACTGGGGCTAGTCTGATAGACTGCTAACACACTGGGGCTAGGCAGATGTATTGCTGACACACTGGGGCAAGTCTGATATACTGCTAACACACTGGGGCTAGGATGAAACACTGCTGCAAACACACTGGGGCTAGGCTGATATACTGCTAACACACTGGGGCTAGGGTGATGTATTGCTGCTAACACATTGGGGCTAGAGTGATATACTGCTGCTAACACACTGGGGCTAGGCTGATATACTGCCGCAAACACACTGGGGCTAGGCTGATATACTGCTAATACACTGCGGCTAGGCAGATATATTGCTGCTAACACACTGGTGCGAGGCAGATAACCTGCTAACACACTGGGGCTAGGCAGATATACTGCTAACACACTGGGACAAGGCTGAAATACTGCTGCTAACACACTGTGGCTAGGCAGATATACTGCTAACACACTGGGGCTAGACTGATATACTGCTGCCAACATATACTGCTGTCAACACAGTGCGGCTAGGCTGATATACTGTTGCTAACACACTGGGGCTAGGCAGAAATACTGCTAGCACACTGTGGCTAGGTTGATATACTGCTAACACACTGGGGATAGGCATATATACTGGTAACACACTGGGGCGAGGCAGATATACTGCTGCTAACACACTGGGGCTGATATACTGCTAACACTTGGGCTAGACTGTTATACTGCTAACACACTGGGGCTAAGCTGATATACTGCTAACACACTGGGGCTAGGCAGATATACTAGTAGCACACTGAGGCTAGGCTGATATACTGCTGCAAACACACTGTGGCTGATATACTGCTAACACTTGGGCTAGACTGTTATACTGCAAACACACTGGGGCTAGGCTGATATACTGCTAACACTTGGGCTAGACTGATATACTGCTAACACACTGGGACAAAGCTGATATACTGCTAACACACTGGGGCTTGGATGAAACACTGCTGCAAACACACTGGGGCTAGGCAGATATACTGCAAACACACTGGGGCTAGGCTGATATACTGATAACACACTGGGGCAGGGCTGATATACTGCTAACACACTGGGGCTAGGCAGAAATACTGCTAACACACTGGGGCAAGGCAGATACACTGTTAACACACTGGGGCTAGGCAGATATACTAGTAGCACACTGAGGCTCATATACTGCTGCAAACACACTGGGACTAGAATAATATACTGCTAACACACTGAGGCTAGGCTGCTATACTGCTAACACACTGGGGCAAGGCTGATATACTGCTAAAACACTGAGCCTAGGCTGATATACTGCTAAAACACTGGGGCTAGGCTGATATACTGCTAAAACACTGGGGCTAGATTACTATTCTGCTAACACACTGAGGCTAGGCTGATATACTGCTAACACACTGGGGCAAGGCTGATATACTGCTAAAACACTGAGCCTAGGCTGATATACTGCTAAAACACTGGGGCTAGGCTGATATACTGCTAAAACACTGGGGCTAGAATACTATACTGCTAACACACTGGGGCTAGTCAGATATACTGCTGCCAACACACTGGGGCTAAGCTGATATACTGCTAACACACTGGGGCTAGGCAGATATACTGCTAACACACAGGGGCTAGGCTGATATACTGCTAACACACTGGGACTTGGCAGATATACTGCAGCTAACACACTGGGGCTGATATACTGCTAACGCTTGGGCTAAACTGTTATACTGCTAACACACTGGGGCTAAGCTGATATACTGCTAACACACTGGGGCTCGGCAGATATACTAGTAGCACACTGAGGCTAGGCTGATATACTGCTGCAAACACACTGGGGCTAGGCTGATATACTGCTAACACTTGGGCTAGACTGATATACTGCTAACACACTGGGGCTTGGCAGATATACTAGTAGCACACTGAGGCAAGGCTGATATACTGCTGCAAACACACTGGGGCTGATATACTGCTAATACTTGGGCTAGACTGATATACTGCTAACACACTGGGGCTAGGCTGATATACTGCTAACACACTGGGGCTTGGCATATATACTAGTAGCACACTGAGGCAAGGCTGATATACTGCTGCAAACACACTGGGGCTAGGCTAATATACTGCTAACACACTGGGGCTGGAAAGATATACTGCTAACACACTGGGGCTAGGCTGATATACTGCTAACACACTGGGGCTCGGCAGATATACTAGTAGCACACTGAGGCTAGGCTGATATACTGCTGCAAACACACTGGGGCTAGGCTGATATACTGCTAACACTTGGGCTAGACTGATATACTGCTAACACACTGGGGCTTGGCAGATATACTAGTAGCACACTGAGGCAAGGCTGATATACTGCTGCAAACACACTGGGGCTGATATACTGCTAATACTTGGGCTAGACTGATATACTGCTAACACACTGGGGCTAGGCTGATATACTGCTAACACACTGGGGCTTGGCATATATACTAGTAGCACACTGAGGCAAGGCTGATATACTGCTGCAAACACACTGGGGCTAGGCTAATATACTGCTAACACACTGGGGCTAGGCTGATATACTGCTAACACACTGGGGCTAGGCTAATATACTGCTAACACACTGGGGCTAGGCTAATATACTGCTAACACACTGGGGCTAGGCTGATAGACTGCTAACACACTGGGGCTAGGCTGAAATACTGCTGCTAACACATTGGGGCTAGGGTGATATATTGCTGCAAACACACTGGGGCTCGGCAGATATACTGCTAACACACTGGGGCTAGGCTGATATACTGTTGCTAACACACTGGGGCTAGGCAGAAATACTGCTAGCACACTGTGGCTAGGCTGATATACTGCTAACACACTGGGGCTAGGCTGATATACTGCTAACACACTGGGGCTAGGCAGTATACTACTGCTAACACACTGGGGCTAGGATGAAACACTATTGAAAACACACTGGGGATAGGCAGAAATACTGCTACCACACTGGGGCGAGGCAGAAATACTACTGATAACACACTGGGGCTGGAAAGATATACTGCTAACACACTGGGGCTAGGCTGATATACTGCTGCTACACACTGGGGCTAGGCTGATATACTGCTGCTAACACACTGGGGCTAGGCTGATATACTGCAGCTAACACACTGGGGCTGATATACTGCTAACACTTTGGTCTAAACTGTTATACTGCTAACACACTGGGGCTAAGCTGATATACTGCTAACACACTGGGGCTAGGCAGATATACTAGTAGCACACTGAGGCTAGGCTGATATACTGCTGCAAACACACTGGGGCTAGGCTGATATACTGCTAATACTTGGGCTAGACTGATATACTGCTAACACACTGGGGCTTGGCAGATATACTGCTAACACACTGGGGCTAGGCTGATATACTGTTAACACACTGGGGCTAGGCAGATATACTGCTGCAAACACACTGGGGCTAGGCTAATATACTGCTAACACACTGGGGCTAGGCTGATATACTGCTAACACACTGGGGCTAGGCAGTATACTGCTGCTAACACACTGGGGCTAGGATGAAACACTATTGAAAACACACTGGGGCTAGGGTGATATACTGCTAACACACTGGGGATAGGCAGAAATACTGCTACCACACTGGGGCTAGGCAGAAATACTACTGATAACACACTGGGGCTGGAAAGATATACTGCTAACACACTGGGGCTAGGCTGATATACTGCTGCTAACACACTGGGGCTAGGCTGATATACTGCTGCTAACACACTGGGGCTAGGCTGATATACTGCAGCTAACACACTGGGGCTAGTCTGATATACTGCTAACATACTGGGGCTAGGCAGAAATACTGCTGCTAACACTGGGGCTCGAAAGATATACTGCTAACACACTGGGGCTAGGCAGATATACTGCTGCTAACACACTGGGGCTAGGCTGATATACTGCTGCTAACACACTGGGGAAAGGCTGATATACTGCTGCTAACACACTGGGGAAAGGCTGATGTACTGCTGCTAACACACTGGGGAAAGGCTGATATACTGCTGCTAACACACTGGGGAAAAGCTGATGTACTGCTAACACACTGGGGCTTGTCAGATATACTGCTGCCAACACACTGGGGCTCGGCCGATATACTGCTGCCAACACACTGGGGCTCGGCCGATATACTGCTGCCAACACACTGGGGCGAAGCTGATATACTGCTAACAAACTGGGGCTAAGCTGATATACTGCTAACACTTGGGCTAGACTGATATACTGCTAACACACTGGGGCTAAGCTGATATACTGCTAACAAACTGGGGCTAAGCTGATATACTGCTAACACACTGGGGCTAGGCAGATATACTGCTAACACACAGGGGCTAGGCAGATATACTGCTAACACACAGGGACTAGACTATACTGCTAACACAAAGGGCTCGGCAGATATACTGCTAACACACTGGGGTAGGCATATATACTGCTAACACACTGGAGCGGCTGATATACTGCTAACAAACTGGGGCTAAGCTGATATACTGCTAACACTTGGGCTAGACTGATATACTGCTAACACACTGGGGCTAAGCTGATATACTGCTAACAAACTGGGGCTAAGCTGATATACTGCTAACACACTGGGGCTAGGCAGATATACTAGTAGCACACTGAGGCTAGGCTGATATACTGCTGCAAACACACTGTGGCTGATATACTGCTAACACTTGGGCTAGACTGTTATACTGCAAACACACTGGGGCTAGGCTGATATACTGCTAACACTTGGGCTAGACTGATATACTGCTAACACACTGGGACAAAGCTGATATACTGCTAACACACTGGGGCTTGGATGAAACACTGCTGCAAACACACTGGGGCTAGGCAGATATACTGCAAACACACTGGGGCTAGGCTGATATACTGATAACACACTGGGGCAGGGCTGATATACTGCTAACACACTGGGGCTAGGCAGAAATACTGCTAACACACTGGGGCAAGGCAGATACACTGTTAACACACTGGGGCTAGGCAGATATACTAGTAGCACACTGAGGCTCATATACTGCTGCAAACACACTGGGACTAGAATAATATACTGCTAACACACTGAGGCTAGGCTGCTATACTGCTAACACACTGGGGCAAGGCTGATATACTGCTAAAACACTGAGCCTAGGCTGATATACTGCTAAAACACTGGGGCTAGGCTGATATACTGCTAAAACACTGGGGCTAGATTACTATTCTGCTAACACACTGAGGCTAGGCTGATATACTGCTAACACACTGGGGCAAGGCTGATATACTGCTAAAACACTGAGCCTAGGCTGATATACTGCTAAAACACTGGGGCTAGGCTGATATACTGCCAAAACACTGGGGCTAGAATACTATACTGCTAACACACTGGGGCTAGTCAGATATACTGCTGCCAACACACTGGGGCTAAGCTGATATACTGCTAACACACTGGGACTTGGCAGATATACTGCAGCTAACACACTGGGGCTGATATACTGCTAACGCTTGGGCTAAACTGTTATACTGCTAACACACTGGGGCTAAGCTGATATACTGCTAACACACTGGGGCTCGGCAGATATACTAGTAGCACACTGAGGCTAGGCTGATATACTGCTGCAAACACACTGGGGCTAGGCTGATATACTGCTAACACTTGGGCTAGACTGATATACTGCTAACACACTGGGGCTTGGCAGATATACTAGTAGCACACTGAGGCTAGGCTGATATACTGCTGCAAACACACTGGGGCTGATATACTGCTAATACTTGGGCTAGACTGATATACTGCTAACACACTGGGGCTAGGCTGATATACTGCTAACACACTGGGGCTTGGCAGATATACTAGTAGCACACTGAGGCAAGGCTGATATACTGCTGCAAACACACTGGGGCTAGGCTAATATACTGCTAACACACTGGGGCTAGGCTGATATACTGCTAACACACTGGGGCTAGGCTAATATACTGCTAACACACTGGGGCTAGGCTAATATACTGCTAACACACTGGGGCTAGGCTGATAGACTGCTAACACACTGGGGCTAGGCTGAAATACTGCTGCTAACACATTGGGGCTAGGGTGATATATTGCTGCAAACACACTGGGGCTCGGCAGATATACTGCTAACACACTGGGGCTAGGCTGATACTGTTGCTAACACACTGGGGCTAGGCAGAAATACTGCTAGCACACTGTGGCTAGGCTGATATACTGCTAACACACTGGGGCTAGGCTGATATACTGCTAACACACTGGGGCTAGGCAGTATACTACTGCTAACACACTGGGGCTAGGATGAAACACTATTTAAAACACACTGGGGCTAGGGTGAAATACTGCTAACACACTGGGGATAGGCAGAAATACTGCTACCACACTGGGGCGAGGCAGAAATACTACTGATAACACACTGGGGCTGGAAAGATATACTGCTAACACACTGGGGCTAGGCTGATATACTGCTGCTACACACTGGGGCTAGGCTGATATACTGCTGCTAACACACTGGGGCTAGGCTGATATACTGCAGCTAACACACTGGGGCTGATATACTGCTAACACTTTGGTCTAAACTGTTATACTGCTAACACACAGGGGCTAGGCAGATATACTGCTAACACACTGGGGCTAGGCAGATATACTAGTAGCACACTAAGGCTAGGCTGATATACTGCTGCAAACACACTGGGGCTAGGCTGATATACTGCTAACACTTGGGCTAGACTGATATACTGCTAACACACTGGGGGGCAGATATACTGCTAACACACTGGGGCTAGGCTGATATACTGTTAACACACTGGGGCTGGCAGATATACTGCTGCAAACACACTGGGGCTAGGCTAATATACTGCTAACACACTGGGGCTAGGCTAATATACTGCTAACACACTGGGGCTAGGCTAATATACTGCTAACACACTGGGGCTAGGCTGATAGACTGCTAACACACTGGGGCTAGGCTAATATACTGCTAACACACTGGGGCTAGGCTGATAGACTGCTAACACACTGGGGCTAGGCTGAAATACTGCTGCTAACACATTGGGGCTAGGGTGATATATTGCTGCAAACACACTGGGGCTCGGCAGATATACTGCTAACACACTGGGGCTAGGCTGATATACTGTTGCTAACACACTGGGGCTTGGCAGATATACTAGTAGCACACTGAGGCTAGGCTGATATACTGCTGCAAACACACTGGGGCTGATATACTGCTAATACTTGGGCTAGACTGATATACTGCTAACACACTGGGGCTAGGCTGATATACTGCTAACACACTGGGGCTTGGCAGATATACTAGTAGCACACTGAGGCAAGGCTGATATACTGCTGCAAACACACTGGGGCTAGGCTAATATACTGCTAACACACTGGGGCTAGGCTGATATACTGCTAACACACTGGGGCTAGGCTAATATACTGCTAACACACTGGGGCTAGGCTAATATACTGCTAACACACTGGGGCTAGGCTGATAGACTGCTAACACACTGGGGCTAGGCTGAAATACTGCTGCTAACACACTGGGGCTAGGCTGAAATACTGCTGCTAACACACTGGGGCTAGGCTGATATACTGTTGCTAACACACTGGGGCTAGGCAGAAATACTGCTAGCACACTGTGGCTAGGCTGATATACTGCTAACACACTGGGGCTAGGCTGATATACTGCTAACACACTGGGGCTAGGCAGTATACTACTGCTAACACACTGGGGCTAGGATGAAACACTATTGAAAACACACTGGGGCTAGGGTGAAATACTGCTAACACACTGGGGATAGGCAGAAATACTGCTACCACACTGGGGCGAGGCAGAAATACTACTGATAACACACTGGGGCTGGAAAGATATACTGCTAACACACTGGGGCTAGGCTGATATACTGCTGCTACACACTGGGGCTAGGCTGATATACTGCTGCTAACACACTGGGGCTAGGCTGATATACTGCAGCTAACACACTGGGGCTGATATACTGCTAACACTTTGGTCTAAACTGTTATACTGCTAACACACTGGGGCTAAGCTGATATACTGCTAACACACTGGGGCTAGGCAGATATACTAGTAGCACACTGAGGCTAGGCTGATATACTGCTGCAAACACACTGGGGCTAGGCTGATATACTGCTAATACTTGGGCTAGACTGATATACTGCTAACACACTGGGGCTTGGCAGATATACTGCTAACACACTGGGGCTAGGCTGATATACTGTTAACACACTGGGGCTAGGCAGATATACTGCTGCAAACACACTGGGGCTAGGCTAATATACTGCTAACACACTGGGGCTAGGCTAATATACTGCTAACACACTGGGGCTAGGCTAATATACTGCTAACACACTGGGGCTAGGCTGATAGACTGCTAACACACTGGGGCTAGGCTAATATACTGCTAACACACTGGGGCTAGGCTGATAGACTGCTAACACACTGGGGCTAGGCTGAAATACTGCTGCTAACACATTGGGGCTAGGGTGATATATTGCTGCAAACACACTGGGGCTAGGCAGATATACTGCTAACACACTGGGGCTAGGCTGATATACTGTTGCTAACACACTGGGGCTAGGCAGATATACTGCTAACACACTGTGGCTAGGCTGATATACTGCTAACACACTGGGGCTAGGCTGATATACTGCTAACACACTGGGGCTAGGCAGTATACTATAACACACTGGGGCTAGGATGAAACACTATTGAAAACACACTGGGGATAGGCAGAAATACTGCTACCACACTGGGGCGAGGCAGAAATACTACTGATAACACACTGGGGCTGGAAAGATATACTGCTAACACACTGGGGCTAGGCTGATATACTGCTGCTACACACTGGGGCTAGGCTGATATACTGCTGCTAACACACTGGGGCTAGGCTGATATACTGCAGCTAACACACTGGGGCTGATATACTGCTAACACTTTGGTCTAAACTGTTATACTGCTAACACACTGGGGCTAAGCTGATATACTGCTAACACACTGGGGCTAGGCAGATATACTAGTAGCACACTGAGGCTAGGCTGATATACTGCTGCAAACACACTGGGGCTAGGCTGATATACTGCTAATACTTGGGCTAGACTGATATACTGCTAACACACTGGGGCTTGGCAGATATACTGCTAACACACTGGGGCTAGGCTGATATACTGTTAACACACTGGGGCTAGGCAGATATACTGCTGCAAACACACTGGGGCTAGGCTAATATACTGCTAACACACTGGGGCTAGGCTGATATACTGCTAACACACTGGGGCTAGGCAGTATACTGCTGCTAACACACTGGGGCTAGGATGAAACACTATTGAAAACACACTGGGGCTAGGGTGATATACTGCTAACACACTGGGGATAGGCAGAAATACTGCTACCACACTGGGGCTAGGCAGAAATACTACTGATAACACACTGGGGCTGGAAAGATATACTGCTAACACACTGGGGCTAGGCTGATATACTGCTGCTAACACACTGGGGCTAGGCTGATATACTGCTGCTAACACACTGGGGCTAGGCTGATATACTGCAGCTAACACACTGGGGCTAGCTGATATACTGCTAACATACTGGGGCTAGGCAGAAATACTGCTGCTAACACACTGGGGCTCGAAAGATATACTGCTAACACACTGGGGCTAGGCAGATATACTGCTAACACACTGGGGCTAGGCTGATATACTGCTGCTAACACACTGGGGAAAGGCTGATATACTGCTGCTAACACACTGGGGAAAGGCTGATGTACTGCTGCTAACACACTGGGGAAAGGCTGATATACTGCTGCTAACACACTGGGGAAAAGCTGATGTACTGCTAACACACTGGGGCTTGTCACCGATATACTGCTGCCAACACACTGGGGCTCGGCCGATATACTGCTGCCAACACACTGGGGCGAAGCTGATATACTGCTAACAAACTGGGGCTAAGCTGATATACTGCTAACACTTGGGCTAGACTGATATACTGCTAACACACTGGGGCTAAGCTGATATACTGCTAACAAACTGGGGCTAAGCTGATATACTGCTAACACACTGGGGCTAGGCAGATATACTGCTAACACACAGGGGCTAGGCAGATATACTGCTAACACACAGGGGGTAGGCATATATACTGCTAACACACTGGAGCGAAGCTGATATACTGCTAACAAACTGGGGCTAAGCTGATATACTGCTAACACTTGGGCTAGACTGATATACTGCTAACACACTGGGGCTAAGCTGATATACTGCTAACAAACTGGGGCTAAGCTGATATACTGCTAACACACTGGGGCTAGGCAGATATACACACACTGAGGCTAGGCTGATATACTGCTGCAAACACACTGTGGCTGATATACTGCTAACACTTGGGCTAGACTGATATACTGCAAACACACTGGGGCTAGGCTGATATACTGCTAACACTTGGGCTAGACTGATATACTGCTAACACACTGGGACTGACTGCTAACACACTGGGGCTTGGATGCTAACACACTGGGGCTAGGCAGATATACTGCAAACACACTGGGGCTAGGCTGATATACTGCTAACACACTGGGGCAGGGCTGATATACTGCTAACACACTGGGGCTAGGCAGAAATACTGCTAACACACTGGGGCTAGGCAGATACACTGTTAACACACTGGGGCTAGGCAGATATACTAGTAGCACACTGAGGCTCATATACTGCTGCAAACACACTGGGACTAGATATACTGCTAACACACTGAGGCTAGGCTGCTATACTGCTAACACACTGGGGCAAGGCTGATATACTGCTAAAACACTGAGCCTAGGCTGATATACTGCTAAAACACTGGGGCTAGGCTGATATACTGCTAAAACACTGGGGCTAGATTATATTCTGCTAACACACTGAGGCTAGGCTGATATACTGCTAACACACTGGGGCAAGGCTGATATACTGGGGAGCCTAGGCTGATATACTGCTAAAACACTGGGGCTAGGCTGATATACTGCCAAAACACTGGGGCTAGAATACTATACTGCTAACACACTGGGGCTAGTCAGATATACTGCTGCCAACACACTGGGGCTAAGCTGATATACTGCTAACACACT
This sequence comes from Oncorhynchus keta, assembly GCF_023373465.1. Lineage (NCBI taxonomy): Eukaryota > Metazoa > Chordata > Actinopteri > Salmoniformes > Salmonidae > Oncorhynchus > Oncorhynchus keta. The sequence continues at coordinate 33,552,178 of NC_068426.1, read as the reverse complement.
GGGACTTGCAGGCAGCTAACACACTGGGGCTGATACTGCTAACGCTTGGGCTAAACTGTTATACTGCTAACACACTGGGGCTAAGCTGATATACTGCTAACACACTGGGGGCAGATATACTAGTAGCACACTGAGGCTAGGCTGATATACTGCTGCAAACACACTGGGGCTAGGCTGATATACTGCTAACACTTGGGCTAGACTGATATACTGCTAACACACTGGGGCTTGGCAGATATACTAGTAGCACACTGAGGCTAGGCTGATATACTGCTGCAAACACACTGGGGCTAGGCTGATATACTGCTAACACACTGGGGCTAGGCTGATATACTGCTAACACACTGGGGCTAGGCAGATATACTAGTAGCACACTGAGGCAAGGCTGATATACTGCTGCAAACACACTGGGGCTAGGCTAATATACTGCTAACACACTGGGGCTAGGCTGATATACTGCTAACACACTGGGGCTAGGCTAATATACTGCTAACACACTGGGGCTAGGCTAATATACTGCTAACACACTGGGGCTAGGCTGATAGACTGCTAACACACTGGGGCTAGGCTGATACTGCTGCTAACACTGGGGCTAGGGTGATATATTGCTGCAAACACACTGGGGCTCGGCAGATATACTGCTAACACACTGGGGCTAGGCTGATATACTGTTGCTAACACACTGGGGCTAGGCAGAAATACTGCTAGCACACTGTGGCTAGGCTGATATACTGCTAACACACTGGGGCTAGGCTGATATACTGCTAACACACTGGGGCTAGGCAGTATACTACTGCTAACACACTGGGGCTAGGATGAAACACTATTGAAAACACACTGGGGCTAGGGTGAAATACTGCTAACACACTGGGGATAGGCAGAAATACTGCTACCACACTGGGGCGAGGCAGAAATACTACTGATAACACACTGGGGCTGGAAAGATATACTGCTAACACACTGGGGCTAGGCTGATATACTGCTGCTACACACTGGGGCTAGGCTGATATACTGCTGCTAACACACTGGGGCTAGGCTGATATACTGCAGCTAACACACTGGGGCTGATATACTGCTAACACTTTGGTCTAAACTGTTATACTGCTAACACACTGGGGCTAAGCTGATATACTGCTAACACACTGGGGCTAGGCAGATATACTAGTAGCACACTGAGGCTAGGCTGATATACTGCTGCAAACACACTGGGGCTAGGCTGATATACTGCTAATACTTGGGCTAGACTGATATACTGCTAACACACTGGGGCTTGGCAGATATACTGCTAACACACTGGGGCTAGGCTGATATACTGTTAACACACTGGGGCTAGGCAGATATACTGCTGCAAACACACTGGGGCTAGGCTAATATACTGCTAACACACTGGGGCTAGGCTAATATACTGCTAACACACTGGGGCTAGGCTAATATACTGCTAACACACTGGGGCTAGGCTGATAGACTGCTAACACACTGGGGCTAGGCTGAAATACTGCTGCTAACACATTGGGGCTAGGGTGATATATTGCTGCAAACACACTGGGGCTCGGCAGATATACTGCTAACACACTGGGGCTAGGCTGATATACTGTTGCTAACACACTGGGGCTAGGCAGAAATACTGCTAGCACACTGTGGCTAGGCTGATATACTGCTAACACACTGGGGCTAGGCTGATATACTGCTAACACACTGGGGCTAGGCAGTATACTGCTGCTAACACACTGGGGCTAGGATGAAACACTATTGAAAACACACTGGGGCTAGGGTGATATACTGCTAACACACTGGGGATAGGCAGAAATACTGCTACCACACTGGGGCGAGGCAGAAATACTACTGATAACACACTGGGGCTGGAAAGATATACTGCTAACACACTGGGGCTAGGCTGATATACTGCTGCTACACACTGGGGCTAGGCTGATATACTGCTGCTAACACACTGGGGCTAGGCTGATATACTGCAGCTAACACACTGGGGCTGATATACTGCTAACACTTTGGTCTAAACTGTTATACTGCTAACACACTGGGGCTAAGCTGATATACTGCTAACACACTGGGGCTAGGCAGATATACTAGTAGCACACTGAGGCTAGGCTGATATACTGCTGCAAACACACTGGGGCTAGGCTGATATACTGCTAATACTTGGGCTAGACTGATATACTGCTAACACACTGGGGCTTGGCAGATATACTGCTAACACACTGGGGCTAGGCTGATATACTGTTAACACACTGGGGCTAGGCAGATATACTGCTGCAAACACACTGGGGCTAGGCTAATATACTGCTAACACACTGGGGCTAGGCTGATATACTGCTAACACACTGGGGCTAGGCAGTATACTGCTGCTAACACACTGGGGCTAGGATGAAACACTATTGAAAACACACTGGGGCTAGGGTGATATACTGCTAACACACTGGGGATAGGCAGAAATACTGCTACCACACTGGGGCTAGGCAGAAATACTACTGATAACACACTGGGGCTGGAAAGATATACTGCTAACACACTGGGGCTAGGCTGATATACTGCTGCTAACACACTGGGGCTAGGCTGATATACTGCTGCTAACACACTGGGGCTAGGCTGATATACTGCAGCTAACACACTGGGGCTAGTCTGATATACTGCTAACATACTGGGGCTAGGCAGAAATACTGCTGCTAACACACTGGGGCTCGAAAGATATACTGCTAACACACTGGGGATAGGCAGATATACTGCTGCTAACACACTGGGGCTAGGCTGATATACTGCTGCTAACACACTGGGGAAAGGCTGATATACTGCTGCTAACACACTGGGGAAAGGCTGATGTACTGCTGCTAACACACTGGGGAAAGGCTGATATACTGCTGCTAACACACTGGGGAAAAGCTGATGTACTGCTAACACACTGGGGCTTGTCAGATATACTGCTGCCAACACACTGGGGCTCGGCCGATATACTGCTGCCAACACACTGGGGCGAAGCTGATATACTGCTAACAAACTGGGGCTAAGCTGATATACTGCTAACACTTGGGCTAGACTGATATACTGCTAACACACTGGGGCTAAGCTGATATACTGCTAACAAACTGGGGCTAAGCTGATATACTGCTAACACACTGGGGCTAGGCAGATATACTGCTAACACACAGGGGCTAGGCAGATATACTGCTAACACACAGGGACTAGACTGATATACTGCTAACACACAGGGCTCGGCAGATATACTGCTAACACACAGGGGGTAGGCATATATACTGCTAACACACTGGAGCGAAGCTGATATACTGCTAACAAACTGGGGCTAAGCTGATATACTGCTAACACTTGGGCTAGACTGATATACTGCTAACACACTGGGGCTAAGCTGATATACTGCTAACAAACTGGGGCTAAGCTGATATACTGCTAACACACTGGGGCTAGGCAGATATACTAGTAGCACACTGGGGCTAGGCTGATATACTGTTGCAAACACACTGGGGCTAGGCTGATATACTGCAGCTAACACACTGGGGCTAGGCTGATATACTGCTAACACACAGGGACTAGGCAGATATACTGCAGCTAACACACTGGGGCTAGGCTGATATACTGTAACACACTGGGGCTAGGCTGATATACTGCTAACACACTGGGGCTAGGATGATACACTGCTCACACTGGGGCTAGGCTGATATACTGCTAACACACTGGGGATAGGCTGATATACTGCTAACACACTGGGGCTGGGAAATACTACTGATAACACACTGGGGCTGGAAAGATATACTGCTAACACACTGGGGCTAGGCTGATATACTGCTGCTACACACTGGGGCTAGGCTGATATACTGCTGCAAACACACTGGGGCTAGGCTGATATACTGCTAAACACTGGGGCTGATATACTGCTAACACTTTGGTCTAAACTGTTATACTGACTGGGGCTAAGCTGATATACTGCTAACACATTGGGGCCAGGCTGATATACTGCTAACACACTGGGGCTAGGCTGATATACTGCTAACACACTTGGGCTAGGCTGATATACTGCTGCAAACACACTGGGGCTAGGCTGATATACTGCTAACACTTGGGCTAGACTGATATACTGCTAACACACTGGGGCTAGGCTGATATACTGCTAACACACTAGGCTGATATACTGCTAACACACTGGGGCTAGGCTGATATACTGCTAACACACTGGGGCTAGGCTGATATACTGCTAACACACTGGGGCTAGGCTGATATACTGCTAACACACTGGGGCTAGGCTGATATACTGCTAACACACTGGGGCTAGGCTGATATACTGCTAACACACTGGGGCTAGGCTGATATACTGCTAACACACTGGGGCTAGGCTGATATACTGCAGCTAACACACTGGGGCTCACTTTGGGCTGATATACTGCACAACACTGCTAACACTGGGGCTAGGCTGATATACTGTAACACACTGGGGCTAAGCTGATATACTAACACACTGGGGCTAGGCTGATATACTGCTGCAAACACACTGGGGCTAGGCTGATATACTGCTAATGCTAGACTGATATACTGTAACACACTGGGGTGATATACTGCTAACACACTGGGGCTAGGCTGATATACTGCTAACACACTGGGGCTAGGCAGATATACTGCAAACACACTGTGTGGTAGGCTGATATACTGCTAACACACTGTGTGAAAACACACTGCTGGTGTGTGGTGATATACTGCTGTGGGGATAGGCAGAAATACTGCTACCACACTGGGGCAGGCAGTACATAACACACTGGGACCTCAGTCTAACACACTGGGGCTAGGCTGTACTAACACTAAATATACTGCTGAACATGGGGTATTGTGTATACTGTTTAAATACATCAGTCTGATATTCCTGCAGCTCTGGGCTGTATACTCTAACACACTGGGGTAGGCTGAATACTGAACACAGGCCATGGCTAACAGTGTGTTAAGGCTGTCACTGTCAGGGTCAGTCTCAGGACAAGGTCACTGAAAGGCTGCTCGAAGCCGATATACTCTGCCAACACACTGGGGCTAAACTGCTAACAAACTTCCTGACTGGACTAACAAACTGGGGTGTGTGCGTGTGTGTGTGTACTGACTGGGCTAGGCAGTCTAACACACAGGGGCTACAACACACAGGACTAGACACTAAACAGACAGGTGTATTCCTGAAATACTCAACATATTCCTAGGCAGCTCTGTTCTGACACAAGGCCTGTTAACACACTGGGGCTAAGCAAGATCATACTGCTCTCAGAACACTTGGGACCAACTAACACACACTGGTGTGCTGTGTGTGTGTGTGTGTGTGTGTGTGTGTGTGTGTGTGTGTGTGTGTGTGTGTGTGGTGTGTGTGTGTGTGTGTGTGTGTGTGTGTGTGTGTGTGTGTGCGTGTGTGTGTGTGTGTGTGTGTGTGTTACTCACGTACAACTGTTGACCAAAAAATGTGCTGAATAATAAATACAGACAATCAAAGGGCTTCAGTTAATTAATAACCACCCAAACACTGATAAGTCAATAGATTTCCACAAAGAAATTCCTCTCGCAAAACAAACAAAAAGAGAACAATTTTCCCTAACCCTTAACTCATAACAATAAGTGTAACCCTAAATCTAAACCCTAAGCCTAAAATAGCCTTTTTCCTTGTTGGGACCGGGATTTACTATCTTAGTTGAGCAAGTCGATCTGCATAAGAGTTTCTGCTAAATAACCAACATGTATACATGAAAATGAACATACCAAAGCACACTGGGTATTATTATTGGCCTTGTTTCTGGGCGGAGCTCATTAAAATTATGCTCAGCATGCTTAGCAATTGTTAATTCTTTATTTACATTTTAGTCATTTAGCAGATACTCTTATCAAGAACAACTTACAACTAGGGCATTCATCCAAAAGGGAAACGTCACAATTTTTCTACTTCAAATGTATCATTTCCAGCATGACCCCAACATCAACATTACACGTAACAGATGTGGACACCTCTTCAAATTAGTGGAATGTTCTATTATCATAACTCACACCCTTAGTGGAATGTTCTATTTCAGTCACACCCGTTGCTGACCAGTGTATAAAATCGAGCAAACAGCCTGCAATCTCCATAGACAAACATTTGTAGTAGAATGGTCTGTACTGAAGAGCTCATAGGATGCCACCTTTCCAACAAGTCAGTTCATCAAATGTCTGCCCTGTTAGAGCTGCCCTGGTCAAATGTAAGTGCTGTTATTATGAAGTGGAAACGTCTAGAAGCAACAACGGCTCAGCCACGAAGTGGTAGGCCACACAAGCTCACTGCCAAGTGCTGAAGAGCATAGTGTGTAAAAATCATCTGTCTTCAGTTACAACACTCACTACCGAGTTCCAAACTGCCACTTGAGCTTCATCTGGAGCTTCATGAAATGGGTTTCCATGGCCAAGCAGCTGCACACAAGCATAAGACCACCATGCACAATGCCAAGCGTCGGCTGGAGTGGTGTAAAGCTCGCCCCCATTGGACTCTGGAGCAGTGGAAACACGTTATTTGGTGTGGTGAATCACGCTTTACCATCTGGCAGTCCGACGGGTAAATTTGTGTTTGGCGGATGCCTGAAAAATGCTACCTGCCCCAAAGCATAGTGCCAACTGTAAAGTTTGGTGGATGAAAAATAATGGTCTGGGGCTGTTTTTCATGATTCGGCTTCATAAGACTACAGCATAAAATGACATTCTAGACAGTTCTGTGCTTCCAACTTTGTGGCAACAGTTTGGGGAAGGCCCTTTCCTGTTTTAGCATGACAATGCCCACGTGCACAAAATGAGGTCCATACAGAAATGGTTTGTTGAGATCGTCGTGAAAGAACTTGACTGGCCTGCACAGAGCCCTGACCTCAACCCAATTGAATACATTTGGGATGAATTTGAACGCCGACTGCGACCTCACTAATGCTCTTGTGGCTGAATGGAAGCAAGTCCCAGCAGCAATGTTCCAACATGTGGAAAGCCTTCCCAGAAGAGTGGACGCTGTTATAGCAGCAAAGAGGGGACCAACTCCATATTAATGCCCAGGATTTTGGAATAAGATGTTCGATGAGCAGGTGTCCACAAACTGTGAACTGCTATAAAACAATTGTTTAGAAAGGTATTTTGAATTTTGAAAATACAAATGACAGTATTTTGAAAATGCAAAATGCTAAATACATTGTAGTGTAGTTCAGGCCTGTGTTATTCAAATGATGAAATACTCAGAAGTAATTCAAATACGCATATCAATAAATACTGCCCGTCTCTTGTATCCCTGCGATCAGGAGAAAAACAACGAGAGCTGGATATAAGAAAGTCAAACTAACTCCTTGCATAAGAGGGATTGCGATTGAATGACAAAAAAAGCTGCCGGCTCTATCATAGGCTTACTCAATACGGCCAACACTGATGATGTTATTAACACTCAACACTCTCAGGAAACAGACCAGCACACTGAGTATACACAGACGGCAACCTCTCTCTTCTCTCTCTCTCTCTCTCTCTCTCTCTCTCTCTCTCTCTCTCTCTCTCTCTCTCTCTCTCTCTCTCTCTCTCTCTCTCTCTCTCTCTCTCTCTCTCTCTCTCTCTCTCTCTCTCTCTCTCTCTCTCTCTCTCTCTCTCTCTCTCTCTCTCTCTCTCTCTCTCTCTCTCTCTCTCTCTCTCTCATATTTATATGAACTGTCTGTCTGTTTGAAGGCCCGGGACAGAGCTGCTGCAGGTTGTTTACATCAACATTTGATCAGAGTTGATGTTACACATAGTCACACACAAACATGTTCCCACTATCAGTGGACCCTCCTCCTCATAGTTTTGGCCCAGTGGAGCAGAGACGGTCGTATGAGTGAACGGATGCCTGGCTGTAACCATGACGAGGAGGGTCTGCAAGAAAAGCCAGGAGAGAACAGGAGCTCTGGAATTCTGCCTGTCTGGGATCATGGAGCACTGTGGGAGTGTTAATTAGCCCCGAGGAATGGCCTCCACAGCAGAGCCTAGGTGCTCTACAGTCATTGTCGTGTTTTAATTAAGAGGCGGATATGATGACCCTCTGACTCTAAACACTGTGATCAGTGATGGGCTGTGATGTACACATGGACGCAAGCACACAAGTGCTTTCAGCATTAGCCAATGGAAGAGATCTGAGGGCGGAAATGATTGTTAATGGGGTGAGAAGAGACGGAGAAGGGGAAAGGCTGAGGGAATGAGAGACGGCTGGAGTATCAGAGGGAGAGGGAACGGGAAAAGAGAGGGAGGGAATAAAAGAGAGACCACCACTTCCTGCCTATAATGTCAGTCCTCGTCTGGCTCAGACAATAATGAGAGACTGAATGAAAAGCAGACATGTTGGTTGAGTGGGGGTTGTTTAAAGTAATAGAGAGTGAGGAGTACTCTCCGTAGCTCTTTGATGTGTGGATGGGAGACATTGTGAGCAGGCGAGCAGGCAAGGGGCGTGTGAGAGCAGTTACTTTAGCTCTTAGCAGAAGTCAACTCTTTCAAAGCACAGGAAGGCAGATAACATTTTTGTCATTTCGCCTACTCTCTTATCCAGAGCGATATTGCAATATTTATTGCATTATTTTTTTATAAAGCTTGGTGGGAACAACCACCCATCACAGTCATAGTAAGTAGGCCTACATTTTTCCTCAATAATGTAGCTATCAGCTAAGTCAGAGCTAGTAAGGGGTGGAGCAATTCCAGTGTGTGTCGGTTCACAGAAGGCATGTTTTCTTTGTTTTCATAAGATGGGCAGGGACTCTGCTGTCCTAGTTTCAGGGGGAAGCTGGTTCCACCATTGGGGTGCCAGGACAGAGAAGAGCTTGGACTGGGCTGAATGGGAGCTGCCCTCCCGTAGGGGTGGGAGAGCCAAGAGACCAGAGGTGGCAGAACGGAGTACTGTTCACCCTATGCCTTAACAAGGCGTCAAGCTCATTGAGGAACTCTCTACCAGGGGGCCTGGTGGACGATAGACGACAAAACATCTTAAGCTTGAGTGGATAAGTGACAATGACAGCATGGAATTCAAATGAGGAGATGGACAGTTGCGTGAGGGAGGAAAGAGAAAATTACCCCTTAGGAGAACGGAGCACCCCTGTTGGGTAGAAAAGCTGGGGAGAAACGCTGTTAGAAGAAGAGACACGCGCGCACAGCTCTACGTTGTCCTTCAGAGTTACGGAGAACTGAGGGTCATAATAAGCTAGAGGAAGCAGATTGGGAACAAAAACACTCTAGCAGATAGCATCCACTCTGGACTCTCGAGCTGGGTTGAACAGAGAATCAGATACAGCTAGAATGGCACACTTCCAACAAACCTTCCCAGGTGCAGGGTACATGCAGGAGAACAATATCTGCACACTTTTAGAGTACTATCAAAGTGTACTCAATATTTCTCGGCATGGGTCTTGAATGCGATGCACATTCAGTCTAACAGGAGTTAGCGGGTGAGATCCTCGGAGAGCAGTCGTGTTGGACCGGGGTGATGGCATGACAGAAGTTGATCAAAAATGTATCTACACTGCCCTCATCTGGACACAAGGTAGAATTGCGGCATTAGAAATCAAGGCCAATGACTGGAACACGAAGTTGACCTCAAACCTGTTCGAGCATGGCGGTGTAGTGACTCCCGTGGTCAGATAGGAGTGGGACAGGGAGGGTCACCTCTCTCCTTAACCCCTAGAGCTATATCTTTCTCCCCTGCCTTCTGTAACACTCATCTGACCATCGTCTCTTAGTCAATATGACTGCCAGTAGAGAAGAGGAGGGGAGAGGGGGTGAGGGGGTGGGTGAGGTGGAGAGATGAGAAGAAAGCGAGAGAGACAGACCGTCAGATAGAATGAAGGAGAAATAGAGGGTGAAAGAAGATGAGTTTGTTTGTGTCTGCTCTTGAGCAAATATTTACATCAAAAGGAAAGCACAAGCATTTGAGTGGATTAGAGGAATGCTTGTGAGTAGATCAAAGCCAGTTTGATCTCTCTTGCTCTCTCTGACACACACAGACACACACGCACGCACGCACGCACGCACGCACGCACGCACGCACGCACGCACACACACACACACACACACACACACACACACACACACACACACACACACACACACACACACACACACACACACACACACACAAAAGCAATTAACCCTAGTTGCTCTGGGTAAAAGTGTCTGCTCACTGACTAAACTGTAATACACACACACTGATTACAAAGGGAAATTAAGTGAAGCAGCAGTCCAAGAGATGAGGTTTAGGAGAGAAGAGATGATGGAGTTGATCACTCCAATCGACAGACTCCCACAGCACAGATGGTGGTGTCACAAAACCTCGGAGTCCACACTTGATATCTCTATTCCTCGTTCTGTCTTCCTGTCAATCTTTCCTTGCAAAACTGAGGGGTCAACCCAAGTGTCATGCATCAGGCTGTCTTTCTCTTACCCATATTTCTCCCTCTATCTGTCTCTTTCTTTCTTCCCTCTCATCATCCTCTCCCTCTCTCCCCCAGGGGGTATGTTTAGTTTAGTTAGGGAGGCCCTCTCTCTCTCTCCCCCAGGGGGTATGTTTAGTTAGGGAGGCCCTCTCTCTCTCCCCCCCCAGGGGGTATGTTTAGTTTAGTTAGGGAGGCCCTCTCTCTCCCCCCCAGGGGGAATGTTTAGTTTAGCTAGGGAGGTCATCTCTCTCCCCCCCAGGGGGTATGTTTAGTTTAGCTAGGGAGGCCCTCTCTCTCTCTCTCCCCCAGGGGGTATGTTTAGTTTAGCTAGGGAGGCCCTCTCTCTCTCTCCCCCAGGGGGTATGTTTAGTTTAGTTAGGGAGGCCCTCTCTCTCTCCCCCCCAGGGGGTATGTTTAGTTTAGTTAGGGAGGCCCTCTCTCTCCCCCCCAGGGGGTATGTTTAGTTTAGCTAGGGAGGCCTTCTCTTTCTCCCCCAGGGGGTATGTTTAGTTTAGCTTAGCTAGGGAGGCCTTCTCTCTCTCCCCCAGGGGGTATGTTTAGTTAAGCTAGGGAGGCCTTCTCTCTCTCCCCCAGGGGGTATGTTTAGTTTAGCTAGGGAGGCCTTCTCTTTCTCCCCCAGGGGGTATGTTTAGTTTAGCTTAGCTAGGGAGGCCTTCTCTCTCTCCCCCAGGGGGTATGTTTAGTTAAGCTAGGGAAGCCCTCTCTCTCTCTCCCCCAGGGGGTATGTTTAGTTTAGCTAGGGAGGCCCTCTCTCTCTCTCTCCCCCAGGAGGTATGTTCAGTTTAGCTAGGGAGGCCCTCTCTCTCTCCCCCCCAGGGGGTATGTTTAGTTTAGCTAGGGAGGCCCCCTCTCTCTCTCTCCCCCAGGGGGTATGTTCAGTTTAGCTAGGGAGGCCCTCTCTCTCTCTCTCCCCCAGGGGGTATGTTCAGTTTAGCTAGGGAGGCCCCCTCTCTCTCTCTCCCCCAGGGGGTATGTTCAGTTTAGCTAGGGAGGCCCTCTCTCTCTGACTCCCACAGACCTCTCTATCATAACTGATCCTGTGGTTTTCTAAACATCCCCCCAACTTGGAATGGACAGCACAGACATATGACTGACTGCATTACATAACTTGCAGAACTCCATACGCACACCAATACTCATACAAGGAGTAGCGGAATACCAAATGCTGTTTGTCGTTCGCATAGCAGTCTGAGTTTTAGTGTGTACTTGCAAAGTTTCCCACATCTTACTAAAACTATACTTCACACTAAAAAGAATATTCCCTTTCTTTGCCACTAGGTGGCTTTCCTAGAGGAGGCATGCTGAGCACATCTCTTCTGCGATGCCAAGCACACATGTTGAGTCTGACTGTGTGTGCGTGTGTGTGTGATGACAGAGTCCTTTTCACCTCATAAAAACGTGTGCTGCTGGGAGCAGGGAGCAAGGTCATGGGATGGGTAAATGCCTGTTAAGGCACAGGCGAGTAATGGGACTAGAGCCTCAAGCTGCCTGTCTCACACTGCTCCCATTCACTGGAAATATAACATGAGCTCGTAACCGAAGGTTATGGATGAAGGCCATCTTGAAAACCGAATAATCGGCATAAGCAATAAAAAAATAAAAAAATAGTACACACACGCAAACGCACACAAGCGCACACACAACTGAATATACGGTAGCAAATGATGCACACAGCGTGATGCCTTGATATACTGAAAGGGCCCTTCACTGAGTCGTGACTCATCGACAGTCAGTCAAGTGGCCAGTGTGTGTGCGTGCGTGTGCGCGTGAGTGCGTAGTTATAATTAGCACTACTCAGAGACCTTTTGGCTGCTGAAAAGGAGTCGTGAGGGAGTTAGTGAGGGACAAGCGGTGGTGGCACAGAGCCAAGGCCAGTAAATAGGGAGAGACGGAGAAAGAGAGAAAATGAAGGAGGGTTGTGGTAAGATCGGGCCTTTTGACAAACTCATGCAAAAACATCTTCTGCCTGGATAGACTGTACACTGGGGACTCAACCAGCTATTTGGTGTCAAAAGCATGTGCTCTCTCTCTCTCTCTCTCTCTCTCTCTCTCTCTCTCTCTCTCTATCTACATGCCCTCCATCTCTTTCCCTCCCAGCATCAGTCATTCTTCTCTTGAGAGGACAACAGTAAACCAAGGCTTACAGAACAGAGGACAGAGGGATAGGGTTGTTCTCTCTCTCTCTCTCTCTCTCTCTCTCTCTCTCTCTCTCTCTCTCTCTCTCTCTCTCTCTCTCTCTCTCTCTCTCTCTCTCTCTCTCTCTCTCTCTCTCTCTCTCTCTCTCTCTCTATCGATCAACAGTGTTTCTTATTAATTAAACATGCTACGCCTATCCCATACATACTTAAACGTGCTTTACATAACAAGTTCCCTGAGATGCAACTTAGATACAAGTCCCCGGTGGGAGTTCGGGTGGGATGTAAATATTGCAGAGAGTAAGGTAACCCCTGCAAACTCCTATATGAGGAGATACAGCTCTTTGACAAGTCACTTTTGAACAGCTGTCATCTGGCCTGTGATGGACCTGAATGAACTGAGAGACGAGGAACAGAGAGCACGTCTTTAAAAGGACAATACACAGAGAGAGAGAGAGAGAGAGAGAGAGAGAGAGAGAGAGAGAGAGAGAGAGAGAGAGAGAGAGAGAGAGAGAGAATATGCGTGGCCTGAAAGCCCGATCGAGGGCTTGACCTCGAGAACAATTTCAATCTGAGTCCCGGATGTGTGTATGCGCACGCAGCGAGAGAGGTGATCAGAGATGGAACCTTCTAGCTCTCAGCATCAGTCTTGAAACAAGACACATCTGAAGTGACGTTCCCTCAACGTTCCCCCAGACTTCACCGGACCATCTGAACGCCTACACAGACACCTCCTACACCCACTCCTCTCCCATACTCGACTGGACAAGGGTCCAAGTGAATTTACACCTACTGTAATATATTTACACCTACTGTAATATATTTACACCTACTGTAATATATTTACACATACTGTAATATATTTACACCTACTGTAATATATTTACACATACTGTAATATATTTACACCTACTATAATATATTTACACCTACTGTAATATATTTACACCTACTGTAATATGAATATCATATCAAACCATGAACCGTGTAATGACACACAGTACAATACCGTGAAATGTACTGTATTATAATGTCCAAAAAAAGTAAAAGCTACTGCAATGGGAATGCATGAATGAACAGACGAGTGAAATTCATTGTATTTTTACGGGATTTTACTGTAAATTTAAAGGGATTGTTGCAAGCAGGTTGCCTGCAAGGTAAAGTGTTTACAGATTAAGACATATCAATGAATAGTTGGTGTTTCACATCACTTGCACTTCTAGAGACTTCCAACCTGGGCAAAAACTACAGGACAAAACAGAGCAGAAAGACATGGCAAAATGCTCATCCATTTAAGGTTAAGACGCTACTCCAATTTATCCCCTATTCACTTCACATTTCACAGGGCTCTATAACCACATATGAGTTTAATCGGTACAGCATTGTCCCTCACGGTTGCAAACAAATATAGCCTCTTATAAGGCATTCCTTAAAATATGTTAACGAGCCAGAAACAACCATTTGTGCACCCACTTGTGGTCAAAAGTGTTTTTGCGCTCCGAAGATATAGTACAGTACTCTATTCTGTGGTGTGGAATAACAGTACCATTCGAAATACAGCAATTTTCCCACAACGCACCATAATTTACAGTATGCCGTAACACGTTTCAGATTTTGTTTTTTTTTACTGTTCATTATACCTAAAATGACCATAGAAACGACAGTTTACCGTTACAATGTCGGAATTCACTTAGCTACCTCTCCAGAGTGCCCTGGGGTGTGAGGGAGGCAGGGACAGACCCTGTACTGTGTACTATGCCCTTCAGTTAAAACCAGAGTGTGAGGAGAACCTATATAGTGCCCTCCAGGTAGAACCAGGCTCCTTGGGCCATGTGCATCGACAACTCTTATTACAGAGCCCAGCAACAGCAGATTAAATCGGTCACACAGAATTAGATTCACAGTGTCATTATGGGACAGAGGGTTAGGTAGAGTTGTTCCCATACTGCTGCTACTGTACCTCTCCAGTCTTCTCAGATGGCAGTGAAACACAGTGAACAAAGACTGAGGACAGGAAGTGAGTTATTGGCTTGGACAATAGCCAGGTGTTGGGTCAGGTTGGCCCAAAACGTCGGAAGGGGGAGAGGTGAGGTAGGTTAGCACTGGTATTCTCCCCACCTCCCTCATGTGAAAGCCAAATTAGTCTAAAACCACGGACAGCAAACTCAACTCATTATAGCAATTATACAACTGCGTAGAACAGAGGAGTTTTTGTGACACTGCTGGACAGAAAGAAAGAGAGAGAGTGAGGGATAGAGATGGGGGGGAGAGAGAGAGAGAGAGAGAGGGTGGGGGCGGGGGGGCAGAGACAGAGGGAGAGAGGCCTTTTACATCCATAATGAAAGAAAATAACAACAACAGGGGAAAGAAAAGAAAAGCCTGAAAGGGGGAAGAGAGCAGAGGAGAGGAGAGCAGAGAGGGAGAAGAGGGGTGTGGGGAGAATTGAAAGGAGATGAGAGGGACTGCTGGGTTTCACTAATGAAGGCTGCCTGATTGAAAGCAACCACTCGAGAGGTTCACACACAAAATACCTCTGGCCACTGCCTGCCCTGAAATAAACAATTACACAAGCACACACATGCTTGAGCACGTATACACACATGTACACACACTTGCATAGTTAGACTGTAATGCGCTCGCAAACAAAGTCCATGAACACACACGCACACATGTGCACCCACAAACACTCAACCAGGTACCTGTCTTCGAGTACGTGTAAATGAAACTGTCAAACTCAAGAGTATCTCTGACCATCCAGCCCCATAGAATGTACAGGCATCTGTACAACCTTATCATGTTCTCTCAGTGGATATGTCAAGTGTGTGTCCACTTAGTCCTCTGGCCATAGTATACTGTAATATCTCTTACTCACTGAGTCCTGTCAGGTCGCCTGACCTGATTAATAATTGACCCGATGGTGGTGTCTGAATAAATCTGCCCTCATGACCTAACAACCTGTTCAACTCTCAGGTTTGATATTTAATATGGAGATAATTATCGACTTCCTCAACACACCCTGCCCAGTGCCCACTGAGCCACCTGAGACATAAAGGTATATAATATAAAGAGCAAACTGTAGCCCCTGGCCATCTTGCGATGTAACATGTGTCATCCTGTTTCACATGTAGGTCCAGTGGCCTATCTTCAGGCCATAGGGTTAGATCCTTCTGGACCTATACCTCTGACCTCCAAGTTAATGGTTTAGACTCTGTTACACTGAGTCAATAGTCCAGAGTACTTAGCTAATTGGTTATGCCCACAAACGACGGTTAATGGCCAGTGCCCGTGTTTGCCAGTTAACTGGCACAGTAATGGTCAATGGCTGATAACCGTCAGACTGAACCACTTTGGGATCTGCTCGGTCAGTTAACGGACTGACAATTGGGCTTTTGTGTGTGTGTGTGTGTGTGTGTGTGTGTGTGTGTGTGTGTGTGTGTGTGTGTGTGTGTGTGTGTGTGTGTGTGTGTGTGTGTGTGTGTGTGTGTGTGTGTGTGTGTGTGTGTGAGAGCGAGAGCGAAAGAGAGGGAGAGAGAAAGAGAGGGAGGCTAAGCATTTACAACTCCAGAGAGTAGCTAGCGATGAAGAGGGACATCCCTGAAGACATCCCTCAAAGCCACTAACAAGCCTTCTGCTTAACGTGCAGACAAGGCAATTAAAGGATATAGTGAGTTATAAAAGAATTAAGATTGATTCATGTTCAGACCTTATCACCATCAACGCCTTCCACAGATTTGGCTACATGAGACACATACACTGAGTGTACAAAACATTAGGAACACTTTCCCAATATTGAGTCGCACCTCCGTTTGCCCTCAGAACAGCCTCAATTCGTCGGGGCATGGACTCTACAAGGTGTCGAAAGCCGTCCACAGGGTTGCTGGCCCACGTTGACTCCAATGCTTCCCACAGTCGTGTCAAGTTGGCTGGTAGTGGATCTTTACTGTGAATAGCTCATTCCATCTCATCCCACAGATGTTCAATTGGATTGAGATCTGGTGACGGGCCAGTCCACTGCATCATGTTCGTGGAACCAGTCCTGGACAATCCTAGCCTTGTGGTATGGGACATTATACTGCTGGGGGAAAAAAAATCTATTTTGCAGACGGATACACTGCTGCCACGAAGAGATGCACCTGGTTGGCAATGATGTTCAGATATCCTGCGGCATTCCAACGTTGCTCCACTTTTATCAAGGCACCCAAATGAAAACACACCCCACACCATCACACCACCAGCCTGCAATGTTGACACTACGGCATGATGGATGCATGTACTCAGGTGGTTTTCTCCATACCGGAGTTCTCCTATCAGTATGAAACAGCAGAAACTGGGATTCATCAGACCAGGCAATGATTTTCCAGATCTCCACTGTCCAGTGTTTTTCATTCCTTAGACAACTGCAACTGCAGTTTCTTGTTTCTTCTCGAAAGAAGTGGTACTCTGTAAGGTCGCCGGCTGCCTTACCCCATTCGTGTCAAGGTACAACGAGTTGCGCAATTCTGTTATGGGTCTTTGGCCACCAACATTGTCCTGGACTGTCAGTTGACTAACTCTAGCCCGTCTGTTGCGCTGCACAATTCCTTTGTCGTCTTTCATAAATGACCCGTTTTCGACCACTGACCTGCCGTTGGGTGGATGTCCTTTGGGTCGTGGACCATTCTTGATATACACGGGAAACTGTGTGCTTAGACCTTAGAGAAACCAGACACACAGGCAGTGGCGGTCGGTGCCATTTAAGATGGGCGGAGCATGACCTTATTTCTATCACAGCATATTGGATGACACTCATTCATATTCCATTCACCTAGCTAGTAACATCGGTAGGTTTAGACGACTACATAATACACACATTTTCCCTGTACCCGTCATGAGGTTGCTACAACCTAGCATATGAATGAAACCTATGTTTAAAACATAGGTAGCACAGGTCGAGAGAAACTTTGAGCAATCAAGGCGACAGACAGTGACACATTCAATACCACTTTGCACAATCTTGCCTGTTCTAGATGATCTAGGGTGTACTCATTTGTCCAACAGTTGCAAACAAGAGTTTCTATTGGACAAATTCAGGTATGTTAGGTAAGCACTTCACTACACTCGCAATAACATCTGCTAACCATGTGTATGTGACCAATACAATTTGATTTGATGATTTTTATTTCTTTATCCCCGTTTCAAGAAATGTTTTTTTTTTTAAACAGAATCGGCCTAAAGAATACACGCCTGATCACACGTAAACACAGTTCACTTTCATAGCAGCCACATATAATCAGCATGATCACTTTGCTGGTTTATTCCTTCTGGCTTTAACACGTTCTCCTCCTGTCACCTTTTCCCTTTGCTTTAGTACACAACATATCAACTGTCTGTGACCAGGCCAAAAAGAAAATCCTAGCCAAACCTTCATATCATAACCGCTAACCACTACACATAGCCAACATCGTTGTCACCATATTAGCTAATGTCAGTCAACATACAGTACCTACGAGAACTAACACGTTAGTAAACCCACTGCAATCATGTGTACAGTTAGAAAACAGTTTAGCAGTTACACCGCCGGGCCTCAGTGGCAATAAATGAATAAAACCAAAAGATTACCTTGACTTGGAAAAGTTTCAAAAGTAAGTGAAAGTGAAAGTGAGAAAAAAATACAACGAAATATAGCTAGTGCTCTCAATTCAATTCAATTCAATTCAAGGGGCTTTATTGGCATGGGAAACATGTGTTAACTAACATTGCCAAAGCAAGTGAGGTATATAATATACAAAAGTGAAATAAACAATACAAAATTAATAGTAAACATTATACATACAGAAGTTTCAAAACAATAAAGACATTATATATATATATATATATATATATATATATATATATATATATATATACAGTGTTATAACAATGTACAAATGGTTAAAAGTACACAAGGGAAAATAAACAAGCATAAATATGGGTTGTATTTACAATGGTGATTGTTCTTCACTGGTTGCCTTTTTCTTGTGGCAACAGGTCACAAATCTCTCTCTCTCTTGCTTTTCCTTCATTTTTGAAGAAATTCATTTGTTCAGAACTGTTCAACAAATATCTTTCTCCCTCTTTGAGTAAAGTACTCACCACAAATTTTCACTGCAGTGTTAGCCAGCTGGAGCTTATGCTTTCAGTACTAGATTCATTTTCTGATCCTTTTGATTGGGTGGACAACATCTCAGTTCATGCTGCAAGAGCTCTGATAGGTTTTAGGACGCCCTCCGGATACTGCCATAATTACTTTGTAAGTCTATAGAACGGGGTAATAACCATGAGCCTCCTAGGTTTTGTATTAAAGTCAACATACCCAGAGGAGGACGGAAGCAAGCTGTCCTCCGGCTACACCATGGTGCTACCCTACAGAATGCTGTTGAGGCTACTGTAGACCTTCATTGCAAAACTGTGTTTTAATCAATTATTTGGTGGCATGTGAATATGTTAAGCATAGTTTTATCTAAAAAGGATGACTTTTAATGTTCCACAATTTGTATTTATATTCAATTCACTTAGGAGGATGGTCCTCCCCTTCCTGTTCTGAGGAGACTGTACTGTATGCAGGGTTGGCAGAGTGGCTGATTCTGAGCTGTCCACACAGCCAGTGGTCTTCCCTGTGGGCCTGAGCTCCTGTTTTATCTCTAACCTACACTGTTCTGCTCTGGTGGGCCACTCTGATTCAAAGACCGACATGGAAACACGATACATGCCTACAACCTGTGCAGCTAGCGCAAGATCCAGCTACGACAGGGTCATACATCTACCACAGCCACAACGGAGTCCTTCAGCTACCAAAGGGCTAACATAGGGTCCAACTACCAAATCAAATCAAATCAAATCAAATTTTATTTGTCACATACACATGGTTAGCAGATGTTAATGCGAGTGTAGCGAAATGCTTGTGCTTCTAGTTCCGACAATGCAGTAATAACCAACAAGTAATCTAACTAACAACTCCAAAACCACTGTCTTATACACACAAGTGTAAGGGGATAAAGAATATGTACATAAAGATATATGAGTGAGTGATGGTACAGAGCGGCATAGGCAAGATGCAGTAGCTGGTATCGAGTACAGTATGTACAGTGCCTTGCGAAAGTATTCGGCCCCCTTGAACTTTGCGACCTTTTGCCACATTTCAGGCTTCAAACATAAAGATATAAAACTGTATTTTTTTGTGAAGAATCAACAACAAGTGGGACACAATCATGAAGTGGAACGACATTTATTGGATATTTCAAACTTTTTTAACAAATCAAAAACTGAAAAATTGGGCGTGCATAATTATTCAGCCCCCTTAAGTTAATACTTTGTCGCGCCACCTTTTGCTGCGATTACAGCTGTAAGTCGCTTGGGGTATG
This sequence comes from Oncorhynchus keta, assembly GCF_023373465.1. Taxonomy (NCBI): domain Eukaryota; kingdom Metazoa; phylum Chordata; class Actinopteri; order Salmoniformes; family Salmonidae; genus Oncorhynchus; species Oncorhynchus keta. Next base: position 33,532,216 of record NC_068426.1, on the reverse strand, counting down.
TCTCTATCAGTTTTGCACATTGAGAGACTGAAATTTTTTCCCATTCCTCCTTGCAAAACAGCTCGAGCTCAGTGAGGTTGGATGGAGAGCATTTGTGAACAGCAGTTTTCAGTTCTTTCCACAGATTCTCAATTGGATTCAGGTCTGGACTTTGACTTGGCATTTCTAACACCTGGATATGTTTATTTTTGAACCATTCTATTGTAGATTTTGCTTTATGTTTTGGATCATTGTCTCGTTGGAAGACAAATCTCCGTCCCAGTCTCAGGTCTTTTTCATCAGGTTTTCTTCCAGAATGGTCCTGTATTTGGCTCCATCCATCTTCCCATCAATTTTAACCATCTTCCCTGTCCCTGCTGAAGAAAAGCAGGCCCAAACCATGATGCTGCTACCACCATGTTTGACAGTGGGGATGGTGTTCAGGGTGATGAGCTGTGTTGCTTTTACGCCAAACATAACGTTTTGCATTGTTGCCAAAAAGTTCAATTTTGGATTCATCTTCCACATGTTTGGTGTGTCTCCCAGGTGGCTTGTGGCAAACTTTAAACGACACTTTTTATGGATATCTTTAAGAAATGGCTTTCTTCTTGCCACTCTTCCATAAAGGCCAGATTTGTGCAATATACGACTGATTGTTGTCCTATGGACAGAGTCTCCCACCTCAGCTGTAGATCTCTGCAGTTCATCCAGAGTGATCATGGGCCTCTTGGCTGCATCTCTGATCAGTGTTCTCCTTGTATGAGCGAAAAGTTTAGAGGGATGGCCAGGTCTTGGTAGATTTGCAGTGGTCTGATACTCCTTCCATTTCAATATTATCGCTTGCACAGTGCTCCTTGGGATGTTTAAAGCTTGGGAAATCTTTTTGTATCCAAATCCGGCTTTAAACTTCTTCACAACAGTATCTCGGACCTGCCTGGTGTGTTCCTTGTTCTTCATGATGCTCTCTGCGCTTTTAACGGACCTCTGAGACTATCACAGTGCAGGTGCATTTATACGGAGACTTGATTACACACAGGTGGATTGTATTTATCATCATTAGTCATTTAGGTCAACATTGGATCATTCAGAGATCCTCACTGAACTTCTGGAGAGAGTTTGATGCACTGAAAGTAAAGGGGCTGAATAATTTTGCACGCCCAATTTTTCAGTTTTTGATTTGTTAAAACAGTTTGAAATATCCAATAAATGTCGTTCCACTTCATGATTGTGTCCCACTTGTTGTTGATTCTTCACAAAAAAATACAGTTTTATATCTGTATGTTTGAAGCCTGAAATGTGGCAAAAGGTCGCAAAGTTCAAGGGGGCCGAATACTTTCGCAAGGCACTGTACATATGAGATGAGTATGTAAACAAAGTGGCATAGTTAAAGGGGCTAGTGATACATGTATTACATAAAGATGCAGTAGATGATATAGAGTACAGTATATACGTATACATATGAGATGAATAATGTAGGGTATGTAAACATTATATTAGGTAGCATTGTTTAAAGTGGCTAGTGATATATTTTACATAATTTCCCATCAATTCCCATTATTAAAGTGGCTGGAGTTGAGTCAGTGTGTTGGCAGCAGCCACCCAATGTTAGTGGTGGATGTTTAACAGTCTGATGGCCTTGAGATAGAAGCTGTTTTTCAGTCTCTCGGTCCCAGCTTTGATGCACCTGTACTGACCTCGCCTTCTGGATGATAGCGGGGTGAACAGGCAGTGGCTCGGGTGGTTGTTGTCCTTGATGATCTTTATGGCCTTCCTGTAACATCGGGTGGTGTAGGTGTCCTGGAGGGCAGGTAGTTTGCCCCTGGTGATGCGTTGTGCAGACCTCACTACCCTCTGGAGAGCCTTACGTTTGTGGGCGGAGCAGTTGCCGTACCAGGCGGTGATACAGGCCGCCAGGATGCTCTCGATTGTGTATCTCTAGAAGTTTGTGAGTGTTTTCGGTGACAAGCCAAATTTCTTCAGCCTCCTGAGGTTGAAGAGGCGCTGTTGCGCCTTCTTCACGATGCTGTCTGTGTGGGTGGACCAATTCAGTTTGTCTGTGATGTGTATGCCGAGGAACTTAAAACTTGCTACCCTCTCCACTACTGTTCCATCGATGTGGATAGGGGGGTGTTCCCTCTGCTGTTTCCTGAAGTCCACAATCATCTCCTTAGTTTTGTTGACGTTGAGTGTGAGGTTATTTTCCTGACACCACACTCAGAGGGCCCTCACCTCCTACCTGTAGGCCGTCTCGTCGTTGTTGGTAATCAAGCCTACCACTGTTGTGTCGACCGCAAACTTCATGATTGAATTGGAGGCGTGCGTGGCCATGCAGTCGTGGCTGAACAGGGAGTACAGGAGAGGGCTCAGAACGCACCCTTGTGGGGCCCCAGTGTCGAGGATCAGCGGGGTGGAGATGTTGTTGCCTACCCTCACCACCTGGGGGCGGCCCGTCAGGAAGTCCAGTACCCAGTTGCACAGGGCGGGGTCGAGACCCAGGGTCTCGAGCTTGATGACGAGCTTGGAGGGTACTATGGTGTTAAATGCCGAGCTGTAGTCGATGAACAGCATTCTCACATAGGTATTCCTCTTGTCCAGATGTGTTAGGGCAGTGTGCAGTGTGGTTGAGATTGCATCGTCTATGGACCTATTTGGGCGGTAAGCAAATTGGAGTGGGTCTAGGGTGTCAGGTAGGGTGGAGGTGATATGGTCCTTGACTAGTCTCTCAAAGCACTTCATGATGACGGAAGTGAGTGCTAGTTAGCTCAGTTACCTTAGCTTTCTTGGGAACAGGAACAATGGTGGCCCTCTTGAAGCATGTGGGAACAGCAGACTGGGATAGAGATTGATTGAATATGTCCGTAAACACACCAGCCAGCTGGTCTGCGCATGCTTTGAGTGCGCGGCTGGGGATGCCGTCTGGCTCTGCAGCCTTGCGAGGGTTAACATGTTTAAATGTTTTACTCACTGCAGTGAAGGAGAGGCCGCATGTTTTGGTTGCAGGCCGTGTCAGTGGCACTGTATTGTCCCCAAAGTGGGCAAAAAAGTTATTTTGTCTGCCTGGGAGCAAGACATCCTGGTCCGTGACGGGGCTGGTTTTCATTTTGTATGACTGTCGACCCTGCCACATACCTCTTGTGTCTGAGCCGTTGAATTGAGATTCTACTTTGTCTCTATACTGACGCTTAGCTTGTTTGATTGCCTTGCGGAGGGAATAGCTACACTGTTTGTATTCGGTCATATTTCCGGTCACCTTTTCAGTTTCACGCGAATGCTGCCATCAATCCACGATTTCTGGTTTGGGAATGTTTTAATCGTTGCTATGGGAACGACATCTTCAACCCACGTTCTAATGAACTCGCACACCGAATCAGCGTATTCGTCAATGTTGTTGTCTGACGCAATACGAAACATATCCCAGTCCACGTGATGGAAGCAGTCTTGGAGTGTGGAATCAGATTGGTCGGACCAGCGTTGAACAGACCTCAGCGCGGGAGCTTCTTGTTTTAGTTTCTGTCTGTAGGCAGGGATCAACAAAATGGAGTCGTGGTCAGCTTTTCCGAAAGGAGGGCGGGGCAGGTTCCTTATATGCGTCGCGGAAGTTAGAATAGCAGTGATCCAAGGTTTTGCAAGCCCTGGTTGTGCAATCGATATGCTGATACAATTTAGGGAGTTTTTTTTTCAGATTAGCCTTGTTAAAATCCCCAGCTACAATGAATGCAGCCTCAGGATGTATGGATTCCAGTTTGCAAAGAGTCAAGGGCTATCGCAGGGCTGTCGCAGGGCTATCGCAGGGTCCAACTGCTGATTGTACAGGGAGAGATTCAAAGCCATTAAATAACGAAAGCCCCAATCAGCAAACACTACCCACCAACCAGGACAACTCAGAATGGGGCCTCCCACACTCCCAACACAAGACACCCCCTCTCTTCTTTTCCTATTTTTGTTATCATTATATGTTCGACTATGAGAAAAGGAAACAAACCGACCTGCTAATCTAAAAGGCACGCGTCATTCTGTGAGCGAGAGAGAGAGAGAGAGATGAAAGAGAGATGATTATGCAACACTGAGCAGCACCGCAGTGCACCCAGTGACATACCCAAGGATGTAATACAGTGCACCTCTTTCTTTGTGTTTGTTTTGTGTTCGATTACATTCAGAGCAACTCCTGTCTCCATTGGGTTCTAACGAAAAACCCTATAGTGGCAGTCCCACCGTCAGTCAGATACAACAGCTATCTTAGACACAGACAGACAGACAGACAGACAGACAGACAGACAGACAGACAGACAGACAGACAGACAGACAGACAGACAGACAGACAGACAGACAGACAGACAGACAGACAGACAGACAGACAGACAGACAGACAGACAGACACACACACACACACACACACACACACACACACACACACACACACACACACACACACACACACACACACACACACACACACACACACACACACACACAGGGTTTCCACAACTCACAGTTTGTGTCACAGTGTGTGTCTCTTTATTTATTAAGGATACCCATTAGCTGCTGCCAAGGCAGCTGCACTCTTCTTGGGGTCCAGCAACATTAAGGCAGTAATATACAATAAAATAATACTACATTACATGTCATAACACTTTTCACAACACATTAAGTGTGTACCCTTAGGCCACTACTCTACTACCACGTATCTACAATACCACATCCATGTGTATGTTATCATGTGTATGTGTATGCTTGTGTCTGTGCCTGTGTGTGTGTGTGTCTTCAAAGTCCACGCTGTTCCGTAAGGTTTATTTTTGTCTTTTCAAAAAAAATCTGATGTGGAGAGTTTCATGTAGCCATGGCTCTATGTAGTGTGCGACTCCCATAGTCTGTTTTTGACTTGGGGATTGTGAAGAGACCTCTGGTGGCATGTCTTGTGGGGTATACATGGATGTCTGAGCTGTGTGCTAGTAGTTCAAACAGACACATCGGTGCATTCAGCATGTCAACACTTCTTACCAGAACAAACAAGTAGTGATGAAGTCAATCTCTCCTCTACTTTTGAGCCATGAGAAATTGACATGCATATTATTAATTTAAGGGCCAGCCATGCTGCCCTGTTCTGAGCCAATTGTAATTTTCCTATGTCCTTCTTTGTGGGACCTGACCACACGACTGAACAGTAGTCCAGGTGTGACAAAATGAGGGTCTGTAGGACCTGCCTTGTTGATAGTGTTGTTAAGAAGGCAGAGCAGCGCAGACTTCTCCCTATCTTAGCTACTGTTGCATTTAACATGTTTTGACCACGACAGTTTTACAATCCAGGACTTGACTAATTTCCACGTGATCCATTTCAAGATTTACTTGAGACTACGGGTTGAGTGAATGATTTATCTCAAATACAATGCTTTAAGATTTTTTGAAATGTTTCGGACTAACTTATTTCATGCCACCCATTCTGAAGCTGACTGCAGCTCTTTGTTAAGTGTTGCAGTGATTTCACTCGCTGTAGTAGCTGACGTGTGTCGTGTTGAGACATCCGAATACATAGACACTCTAGCTTTACTCAAAGCTTGTCATTAGTAAAGATTGAAAAAAGGAAGGGGCCTAGAGACAGCTTCCCTGAGGAATTCCTGATTCTATCTGGATTGTGTTGGAGAGGCGTGCATTAAAGAACACCCTCTGTGTTCTGTTAGAGAAGTAACTCCATATCCACAATATGGCAGGGTGTGTAAAGCCATAACACGTACAGTACCTGTCAAAAGTTTGGACACAGCTACCCATTCAAGTTTTTTCTTTAAAAAAAAGAAAAATGTTCTACATTGTAGAATAATAGCGAAGACATCATAACTATGAAATAACACATATGGAATCATGTAGTAACCAAAAAAGTGTTAACTTTGAATGGCTTATGATAGAGACATGAAGTTTGGACCATTTAATTTCTTTAGAGTATTATCTTTACAATTAACATAGTATTTTACCCATTGGTCAAATATGTGTTTTTAATTGGAGACTTTATATACATAATTACGTGCTTCTTTGTGATGAGAGACTTTCTTTGTATGCAATGCACTTAATCCTAATTGCTCCTGTAAATTAGTCTGGATAAGAGTGTCTGCTAAATGACTAAAATGTAAAGTGTGTGTGTGTGTGAGAGGCTGGTGCAGTACACACACACACACACACACACACGCGGGGTGATGGGAAGAGTGTCCTCATTAGGAGTTCAGTAAACTACCAGTTTGTGTGTGTGTGTGTGTGTGTGTGTGTGTGTGTGTGTGTGTGTGTGTGTGTGTGTGTGTGTGTGTGTGTGTGTGTGTGTGTGTGTGTGTGTGTGTGTGTGTGTGTGTGTGTGTGTGTGTGTGTGTGTGTAAGTTGCATAGTTTCATCCATTGTGATGCTAAATACACAATTAACACTCCCCTGTGACCTTTTCTCCCTAGCCAGTCCTTCTGTAAGCTCTAGTCTGGTCTCCCCTCTGCTCTGTCACTACACACTGTATGACGCAGCCTAGTTTCAGTCACAATATACACTACAGTCGAGCCTAGGGTTGGCGTCAATAAACCCTGTGACAAGATCAACCAATACAGCAGGGAAGTGTCCTGTGTGGCTCAGTTGGTAGAGCATGTCGCTTGCAACACCAGGGTTGTGGGTTTGAGTCCCAAGGGTGACGTAAACTGTAAGCCCTCACTGAGTCGCTCTGCGTAGGAGCGCCTAATATCAGTAAAGTTCGGTGGTTTTTATTTCCATTTCACTTCCTACTCAAGTCAGTTTGCAAGTGTCGAGTGGACATACTGATATGATCGAGAAAATATTGTGAGTGTGAATATATTTTTCCAATAGACCTATGTATCATTTCTACAGCTTAATTGTTGTGCTCCGTGACATCAGCGATAACATTCCTTGAACATTTTCTGCTTAATGAGTGCAGTTTCCTGAGGTACAAAGGCATTTGCTCATGATGTATTTATGACACGTCAACATGTCTGCACACATTCCATACGGTATTGCCCTACTTCCTCTCGGTGGAGTGTAGTGCTCTGTCTTTCACACATGCTCACACTTGCATAAACACACATGCAAGCACACACATGCAAGCACACGCACTCACGCACATGCACAGACAGGCACGCACACACACACATTCACGCACACACAGTTTCCTCCGTTAGGCAGAGCTGTCTGTGCTGGCGTAAGGACAATTTGTTCTGTGCAGGAAACAGAAAAGAGGGGAAAAATGTGTTTCACTCCAAGGTTCCCCCTCCTCTCACCCTATCCCCTTACAACCCCCCGCCCATCCCCCAACATCCCTGACACCTGGACATTCCAAATGTTGCCAAGGAAACAAGTCCCAATGCTTGTGCTTGTTAGTTGTCATTATGGCCACTCTTATACACTGTCATTTCAGACATTACTGACTGCACTGGTCAGTGTTCAAATCCCAGAGTGGACGAGGTAAAAATCTGTCGTTCTGCCCCTGAACAAGGCAGGTTAACGCACTGTTCCTGGGCCGTCACTGTAACCAAGAATTTGTTCTTAACTGACTTGCTTAGTTAAATAAAGGTTAGATAAAAAAATCTGAGGGTACCGGGCAGTGTGTGTGTATTCCTGTGTACTCCTAAGAATACACACACGACTATAGTGTGTCTAGACTGCCCTGTCGAAAATAACAACTCCCCTTCTGTGTGTACGACTCTAAACCTCCTGCCCTTAATAGCCACACACACACACACACACACACACACACACACACACACACACACACACACACACACACACACACACACACACACACACACACACACACACACACACACACACACACACACACACACACACACACACACACACACACACACACACACACACACACACAGCCGTGTGAGAGACAGGGTCGTAAAAAACAACCCCTATTTCAGTCACACACAAAAACACAGCCCTGTGTGGGAGGCAGGGTTGTAAATAAAACGACCCCTATTTCAAACACTCACTCACAAGTGCACACAGCCCTGTTTGAGAATCAGGGTGGTAAAAACAGCCCAGAGACTATCTACAGCCACACAACTAGTTCTGCTTGACATCAGGGACAGTTAGTCCTGCCAACAGCTCTCTTCCTAACAGCTCTTTTTTTCCCCCCTGTGTCTGTGTGTTTGTGTCTATGTGTGTGTCAGACTATTAGAAACTAGTGGGCCATGCCATGTTTGCAAAGCTATGAAAGGAGAATTCACCCGGTTAGTTTACGGTTACTTTCAGGAAGTCCTCTCTTCCCTGTGTCTAATGACCTATGATTCACTTCAATACCGGTACAGGATCTGGTTCAATCTTTTCACCACTACAGTTTGTCATAAGCCTCCCTAAGGTGAAACAAGGACAGAGAGTACACACTGAAAAATAATATTCGGGAAAGGGTGATGGTTATTTTCTCTTTTAGCGATAACTAAAATGGAAGGGAGCGACTTATTTGAATATTTTGGAGTGTGGTTTGCACACAGCTATTTTGTGCAACCGCGAGTGAGTGTCATTCCAGTTTATGTAATGTTTCGTCTTGTGCCTTACATATTATACAGATATATATAATATATATATATATGATATTTATGCATCTGTGACTTTCCCACTCATCATTATTCAGGATTATCTGTAATCATGGTAGCATCCACATTAATGTAGAAGAGTTTAGAAACATATTCTAATCTTAATTACAATAAAAGTGACAAAAAAATGACAATACATTATGTACAATTCATTTCTATTGGGCACAAAACACAACCAAAACAAACAGCAAATTCATCAAGAAATTTGCAGAGTCACAAGCTTGATATGTAGTCGTTGCGTATGAATATGGGACCAACCACTTAACTTTTTATAATACTTGAATACACATATAAGTGAATTTGTCCCAATACTTTTACTCCCCTAAAATGAGGGGACTATGTACAAAAAGTGCTGCTATTTCTAAACAGTTCATCCGATTGGGATGAAAATAACTTAAATACCTCAAATTAAAGCTGACAGTCTGTAAGTGGTTGACTAAATCACTCAGTGGTTCTCAATTCTCTCCTCAGGGACCCCCAGCTGTTCCGGAGGTAATTCACTTGATTCAACTTGTCAATTAACACAATAATAACACCTCCGGAATTTTAACAATATAAAATGGCTGACCTGAATAAAAAAACATGTGGTTCGTCAAAAGGATCTACATATCTTTATGGAACCATTCTCCATAAAGATTCTATAAAGAACCATAAAAAAAAGGTTCTATATAGCTCCAAAAAGGGTTGTAACCATAGCGGAACCCTTTTTTTGGTGCTATATAGAACCTGTTTTCATGTTCTTCATAGAACCGTAGGAAAGGGTTCTTTATAGCACTGGACAGGTTCCACTTAGAACCTTATGAGCATGGTTCTTTATTGAACCTTTAACAATTGTTCTACAGCGCATTCGGAAAGTATTCAGACCCCTTCACTTTTTCTACATTTTGATACGTTACAGCTTTATTCTAAAATTGATTAAATAAAACCATTTCCTCAGCAATCTACACACAATACCCCATAATGACAAAGCAAAAAAATAAAAATTCTTATTTACGTAAGCATTCAGACCCTTTGCTATGAGACTTGAACTTGAGCTCCATTGCATCCTGTTTCCATTGATCATCCTTGAGATGTTTCTACAACTTGATTGGAGTCCACCTGTGGTAAATTCAATTGAGTTGACATGATTTAGAATGGCACACACCTGTCAATGTCGGGTCCCACAAAAGACAGTGCATGCCAGAGCAAAAACCAAGCTCTGAGGTCAATGGAATTGTCCGTGGAGCCCCGAGACAGGATTGTGTTGAGGCAGAGATCTGAGAAGGGTACCTACAAATGTCTGCAGCATTGAAGGTCTGCAAGAATACAGTGGCCTCCATCATTCTTAAATGGAAGAAGTTTGGAACCAACAAGACTCTTCCTAGAGCTGGCCACCCAGCCAAACTGAGCAATCGGGGTGAGAAGGGCCAAGAGGTGACCAAGAAACTGATGGTCACTCTGACAGAGCTCCAGAGTACCTCTGTGGAGATGGGAGATCCTTCCAGAAGGACAACATCTCTGCAGAACTGCACCAATCAGACCTTTATGGTAGAGTGGCCAGACGTAAGTCACTCCTTAGTAAAAGGCACATGACAGCCCATTTGGAGTTTGCCAAAAGGCACCTAAAGGACTCGCAGAACATGAAAAACGTGATTCTTTGGTCTGATGAAGCCAAGATTGAACTCTTTGACCTGAATGCAAAGCATCACGTCTGGAGGAAACCTTGTACCATCTCTACGAGGATGCATGGTGGTGGCAGCATCATTCTGTGGGGTTGTATTTTAGAGGCAGGGACTGGGAGACTAGTCATGATCGAGGGAAAGGTGAATGGAGCAAAGTGCAGGCAGATCCTTGTTGAAAACCTGCTTGGGACCTCAGACTGGGGTGAAGGTTCACCTTCCAAGAGGACAACGACCCTGAGCACAAAGCCAAGACAACTCAAGTCTCTGAATGTCCTTGAGTGGCCCAGCCAGAGCTCGGACTTGAACCCGATCGAAAATCTCTGGAGAGATCTGAAAATGGCTGTGCAGCGATAGTCCCCATCCAACAGGAACACACCAATACAGCCTCGTTATTGTTATGTAATTTTTTAAATATATTTTTTTCTCCCATAGTTTATTTTGTAAATATTTTCCTAACTCTATTTCTTGAACTGCATTGTTGGTTAAGGGCTTGTAAGTAAGCACTTCACGGTTAGGTCTACACCTGTTGTATTCGGCGCATGTGACAAAAACAATTTGATTTGATTTTGAAACCTGGCAGAGCTTGAGAGGATCTGAAGAGAAGAATGGGAGAAACTCCCCAAATACAGGTTTGCCAAGCTTGTAGCATCATACCCAAGAACACCCAAGGTTGTAATCACTGCCAAAGGTGCTTCAACAAAGCGCCGAGTAAAAGGTCTGAATACTTATGTAAATGCGATATTTCGTTATTCTAATTTTTATACGTTTGCAAAAATGTCTAAAAACCTGTTTTTGCTTTGTCATTATGGGGTATTGTGGGTAGAAAAAAAACTATTCAATCCATTTCAGAATAAGTCTGTAACGTAACATCTGGAAAAAGAGAAGGGGTCTGGTTACAAGCAAAATAACCCCTATCTGGTCTGGTTACAAGCAAAATAACCCCTATCTGGTCTGGTTACAAGCTAAATAACCCCTATCTGGTCTGGTTACAAGCAAAATAACCCATATCTGGTCTGGTTACAAGCAAAATAACCCCTATCTGGTCTGGTTACAAGCAAAATAACCCCTATCTGGTCTGGTTACAAGCAAAATAACCCCTATCTGGTCTGGATACAAGCCAAACAACCCCTATCTGGTCCAATTTAGATTTTCTGTATGTATTAAATGGGTTTGTGTAAATCTAAAACTGTGTGTGTGTCTGATATTGTTTGACGTCTGTCTGTATCTTTGTCTGTGTGTCTCCATTGGCCTTTTCCTGTTTTTCCACCTAGGAACACAGTCCAGAACAATCTAAGATTGGCACTGGCACAGAAGAAGGGTGTGTGTGTGAGAGAGAGCCACAATGAGGCAAGGTCAAAGAGCCAAACAAATGTCAAACACAGCATGAGGCATCTGGCACAACAACACCGGTGCATTCCTTACCATCCACACACACGCGCAAACACACCTGCATGCATGCGCACACGCACACCACACACACACACACACACACACACACACACACACACACACACACACACACACACACACACACACACACACACACACACACACACACACACACACACACACACACACACACACACACACACACACACACACACACACACACACACACACACACACACACACACACACACACACACACACACACACACACACACAGCCAAGGCCCAGCAAACCTAGACACCCAGCTTCTACTGTTTCAAACCCACACACAACTACAGCACTTGCTTGCCTGAAACCTGAAGACTGATAGATCTGAAGACTGTGGTAGCACCCCACACCATAACACTTACAGACATAGGATCTTAATCTGAGCCAGTTTGCGACAGCAAGAAAATAATCCTGCAGCAGCAGGACATTTTAATTATTATGTGTTTTATAATTAATGGACATTTTTGTAGGGGTTGATATATTACTAATATGTGAAAATCAAGTCTAAAATTCGTAAGTGGAAATTACAAATTTTAGAAGCCTTTTTAAACCTCAAATACACTACACATTTTAAATGTCCTGCATTGCAGGAAAGTTCTCCTGCAACAGGGTGATCAAATTAAGATCCTACATCTGTAAACACAATCAATAAAAAACTAACATTTTCCATAGAGGCAGCATACACAATACTAGACCAATACACTAGACCAATACACACACTAAACCAATAGACACTCACAAGACCAGACATACAGTAGCCATAATATATGCCACTTCACACAGCTCAGGAGTTCATGGCCTTAGAGTTAAAAAAAGAAAGACAATGAGTCTGTTGATACAGTGCTTCTTTCAAATGGGGCAGAAGGGTATGAAATAGCTCATTTATTATTTTATTGAGGAGCGCAGACTATCAAACTTCTTGTGTAAACACACATACGCACACTCGCAAAACACGCACTCAGTCACAATCTTAGAACCCGACACACAAACATTGCATAATGCACCCTTTCACACACACACAGATACACAAACAAATGCCATGCGCACACACACAAGTACATACTCTTCTCTATAGCAGACACCATACATCGCACAGACAGGAATACCAGGAAGAAGAAATGTGGCGGTGTATGTTTCATGATTAACTACTCAAGGTGTGACTGTGATAACATACATAAACAAAAGTCCTTTTGTTCACCCGACCAAGAATACCTCACAATCAAATGCCGACCGTATTACCACCCAGGAGATTTATCTTTGGTTATAGTCACAGCCGTGTATATTCACCCTCAAGCCAACACCACGATGGCCCTCAATGAACTACACTGAACTTTATGCAAACTGAAAACCACATATCCTGAGGCAGCGTTTATTGTAGCTGGGGATTTTAGCAAAGCAAAACATTGGATCACAGATACTCGACTTTTCAAAATGCCTACATCTCCCCTGCCCTCCCTACGGCAAATCTGATCACAAATCCATTTTGCTCACCCCTTCCTATAGGCAGACACTCAAACAGGAAGTGCCCATGCTAAGGTATTTTCAACACTAGTCTGACCAATCGGAATCCATGCTTCAAGATTGTTTTGATCACGCAGACTGGGATATGTTCCGGGTAGATATGTTTCTGGCTAGAGCTCACATTGCCTTCCTTGTTGTTTTCCTTACAAATAATGACTTTGGACATGCATTCCTATCAAAGTAAATGTCTTATTTTCTGTATATCATGTTGTCATTTCTACTGTAGCATACATATGTATGAATGTATGTATGTATGTATGTATGTATGTATGTATGTATGTATGTATGTATGTATGTATGTATGTATGTATGTATGGAGCATAAAGTATTTACAGTTTTATTCACATGTTTTAAAGTACTGGTGACAAATAATGCATTCCGATTATTGCATAGATTGTAATGGACACCTATGATGTGTGTAAAATACTTATTTGAAGGTTGTACTGATTATAATGAGCTAATGCTAAGCTATTTGCCAGCTATGTGTGACGTCATGTTAATTGACATTATACAATGCATTCTGGGTGTCAGGTAAATAAATGTCTGTCAGACCAAAGATGCTATAATGAGGTGAAGGGTAAACTTCTGGAAGTGAATGATTGTAGATGACAGAACCCCCTTCAACATGCATACTGCAAATAGACCAAACTCCTCTTGTCTCCTCTTATTATCTTTGGTTGACGCGAAAAAGCATACATGGCGGCGTGCACAAACTAACCATCGTCGGATTACTTTAGACTTCTAGAAAGTGTTTTACCCAATTATTTTAATCAACGGAGAACAAACCCGTGATGTGATGATTTATAAATAGTAATTGCTATTAGCTAATTCATATTGTGACAGCTGAGAATTTTCTAAATATGACCACATGTTACATCAATCTTTCCTCAGTTAATGCTAGGACTAATGTAGCCCACATTTTCCGGTTTGGATGATTGTGTTATGCTGTCCCTACTTATGTGAATGTCTGAAAGCTGCGTCCAAAAATAAACTGGTCACATTCAGGATATAACTTTGCAAGGACTGTGTTTGTGCAAAATGTTTCTGTGAAAAAACTGTGTGGCTAGCTTAAAAATGCTGACTGTCGCGTCAATCGAAACAGGACGTTCTAAATGAGCATTCTAATCAAACCGCTTTGAGTGTATGCTGCAGGGACTGCTGTAGAATTATCATACACGTTTTAAAAAATCTACCCAAACCAGAAACCGTGGATAGATGGCAGCATTTGCGCAAAACCCGAAAACGAACCACCGCATTTAACCACGGCAAGGTGACTGGGAATATGGCCGTAACAAACAGTGTAGTTATTCCCTCCGTAAGTACAGAGACAAAGTGGAGAGACAAAGTGGAGTCATAATTCAAACGGCTCAGACAGGATGCGTATGGGAGGGTCTACAGACAACCACTGTTCATTGACTATAGCTTAGCATTCAACACCACCGTACCCTCCAAGCTCATCATTAAGCTTTGGGCCCTGGGTCTGAACCCCACCCTGTGCAACTGCGTCCTGGACTTCCTGACGGGCCTCCCCAGGTGATGAAGGTAGGAAACAACACCTCCACTTCACTGATCCTCAACACAGGGGCCCCACAAGGGTGCATGCTCAGCGCCCTCCTGTACTACCTGTTCACCCATGACTGCGTAGCCAGCACGCCTCCAACTCAATCATCAAGTTTGCAGATGACACAACAGTAGTAGGCCTGATTACCAACATTGACGAGACAACCTACAGGGAGGAGGTTAGGGCCCTGAGAGAGTGGTGCCAGGAAAATAACCTCTCCCTCAACAAAACCAAGGAGCTGATCTTGGACTTCAGGAAACAGCAGATGGAGCTCACAACTGTCAAGATCGACGGTATTGCAGTGGAGAAGGTGGAAAGCTTCAAGTTCCTCAGCATACACATCACTGACAAACTGAAATGGTCCACCCACACAGACAGTGTGGTGAAGAAGGAGCAATAGCGCCTCTTCAAACTCGATTAATACAGTTGTCTTGGCCCCTAAAACCCTCACAAACCTTTACAGATGCACAATTGAGAGCATCCTGTTGGGCTGTATTACTGCGTGATACGGCAACTGCACTGCCCGCAACCACAGGGCCCTCCAGAGGGTAGCATCACCAGGGGCAAACTACCTGCCCTCCAGGAAACCTACAACACAGGAAAGCCATCCAGAAGGCAAGGTCAGTACAGGTGCATCAAATCTGGAACCAAGATACTGAAAAACAACTTCTATCGCAAGGCCATCAGACCATTAAATAGCCATCACTAGCCGGCTTCCACCCGGTTGCACAACCCTTTACCTTAGAGAATGCTGCCCTATATACATAGACTTGGAATCACTGGCCACTTTAATAATGGAACACTAGTCACTTGAATAATGTTTACCTACTGCTTTATTAATCTCATATGTATTTACTGTATTCTATTCTACTGTATTTTAGTCAATGCCACTCCGACATTGCTCAATCTAACGTTTATATATTTCTTAATTCCATTCTTTTACTTTTAGATTTGTGTGTATTGTTGTAAATTGTTAGATACTACTGCACTGTTGGAGCTAGGAACAAAAGCATTTTGTTACACCCACAATAACATATGCTACAAATTTTATTTGATTTTGACATACAGTATATCACTCTCCTCTCTGTTTTTGTTCCACGTGGTTTACGACCAGCAGCAATTACACCTTTTGTTGAGGGGGCCAGGTCAAAGGGCAAAGTGGGAGAGGGAGGGCACCCATTCACACAGCCCAAATGGAAGCCTGTCTATAAAACTCTGAGCTTTTAATGTCCACCCAACACACAAAAAAAGAATGGTTCTAAATAATGCCAGACAGGGGTTCTTTGGCTTGTAAACCATAGATAGCAGCACCCTTTTTGGTGCTATATATAGAACCCTTTTTGAAGGTTCTACGAGGAACCTGTACAGTGCTCTAAAGAACCCTTTCCTAAGGCTCTATATAGCACCAAAAACAGGTTCCACTATGGTTGCAACCTTTTTTTATGGTTCTTTATGGAACCTTTATGCAGAATGGTTCAAATAAAGAACCTTTCCCAATCTGAAACACTCTTGGTAGATCCTTTTGAGAAACCACACAGATTGTTTTATTCAGGTCAGCCATATTGTATTGTCAAAAATGTTATTATTGTGTTAATTGACAAGTTGAATCAGGTGAGCTACCTGAGGAGAACGCCACTGACTGGTTTAGTCAACCATTTTCAATTGACACAAGACCATAAATGAGTCTTTCACAAGACACCATTCCTGGCCATGGTCATATATAATAGGTAACAGCGTAACACCACACATTACATAAACTGGATTGACGCTCTCATTCAAGGTTGAACAAAAAGGGCTGTCTGCAACCCCCCCCATCCCCCAAATATTAAAATGAGCCAACTTCCCTACATTTTAATTATCACTAAAAGAGCAAAGAACCCTTTTCTGAACTGTAAAGAACCATTGAAGGGCTCAGAGGGTTCTTTGAGTCATTATGGTTCCACATAGAATCGTCACCCTTCCCAAAGAACCCTTGAGAGGAAACCACATTTTTGAGTGTGAACAGCCATAGGTTGTGACTTTCCACTGGACATCAGCACAAATGTGTGTACCTTCATAACCAACACTATTATATCAACATTCTAACCACACCCCCACAACAGCTT
This sequence comes from Oncorhynchus keta, assembly GCF_023373465.1. Lineage (NCBI taxonomy): Eukaryota > Metazoa > Chordata > Actinopteri > Salmoniformes > Salmonidae > Oncorhynchus > Oncorhynchus keta. The sequence goes on along the minus strand of NC_068426.1, from coordinate 33,515,376 downwards.
TCTATATCCTTACGGATCCTCTAGGGAAAAGTTAACATGTTTGTCTCATGGATAATAAACTCTATCCATATCGAAATAGAAATCGAATCTGTCATTTGTCATTTCTCATTTCTCATTTCTCACACAATGTCCTGAACAAGTACGTTCAAGACTGCAAGAGACACACCGTTTCACAATGGAGCAGCTGGCTGCAGCGCACCTGGCATGTCTCTACACATACACGCCAAGTCACAGACCACGCAGTCAACACAGCAATGAAGTCTGGGAAAGGAAGGAGGAAGTAAAAAAAAAGGCCTCTTGATTCACTACTCTACATACTGTAAGATCTATATGTATGTTGTATACAATAAAACATCTGACGTGTAAATCCATTACATGGTGTCGATAATGTTGACCAATGGTAAGTCGTAATGGTCTACTGGCATGGAGGTAAGACAGACCATAAAACAAGGGTTACCAGACAAGTTCAAACACCAGATTGTAGATTCAACTATCCTCCGGCAACAGGTAGTTCATCTGACATTCCTTATGAACCTATCAAGAGGGGGATGAGGGAGCGAGAGAAGAGGGGGATGAATAGAAAGTGGAATGAAAGGGAAGGAAGAGATAGGAGAGCTATGTGGCTACATCCCATCTCCTTAGACAAACGCTGAAGCAGATTATCAGACTACTCAACCAACCATACTTTATCTGTCGCTTTCGCTATGTAACAAAAGCAAGGACAGACAGGTTGCTGAGAGTAGTATGCTACATCTGTGACAGCGATGAGCAGTCTTTATTCATATTTTCTTTGACTGTTTTGATTTTAAAGAGAAAAAGTGATTATTGAGATCCTTTACATGCACTTCAAGAAAAGCTTGATTGGCTTTGATGTGGCACCTGGGTAAACAGCAGCTAATAGAAATCTATGTGGAAGTTGTGGAAGTTAAGACGATTTGAGTCCAATTCCTCTGCTGTTGCTCCGTCCAGGTTGCAGCCATGCTGAGTATTTCTCCAGAGGATAGAGTGTATCAGCCCATGTCTCCCCAGTCTCTGTGTTCCGTAGCGTTCAGTTCCACCTCGCTAAGAGCAACGCCGGATCTATATCAGATGTTCCGCGACGGTCCCATTCACTTCACTGATTCCCATCGCCTCGGGAACGCTGTTCTGTAATTCCATAATTCCCGCTCGGTGGTCCTGGTAACCCCTCTTCTCCGGCTGGCTGGCCGCTCCAAGGCCACTTCCTTCCCTTCCCTTCCGGGCTTCTCCCCTCTCAGCTGCCTGCCTGCCGGCCCAGCCCTCACTATTAATAGGACAACAATAACAACCAACCGCCCGGCCCTGGCCAGCGCTGACCCTGAGACTGGGGTCGAGGAGAACATACGGTATCACAACAATAACTGGAGTACACTAGACAAGGACCCAAATGGGCAGAATATATCACCATGACAACTAGACTAGGGCGGCTAAAATCCATGCCGCGTGATACAGTATAGAGGCTTGTTAAGTCCTCAAACGGTATACAACAAGTGATATAAAGCCTTGAATTACCTTTGATGTAAATAGGCTACTTATGCTAAATCTCAAGAGCTGTGAAAGTCACAAGAGTGCTTGCATTTGCTGTGAATGACATGCTAAGCACCAACATGACATTTATGTCAATCAGAAATACTGTCATTCCGGAGATTGCGGTACGTTCACGCTGGTTGGGTTGATGGTCGCGTTTTTTGGGTCGAGGTGTTGTAACGTACAGTATTACCCGTGGTTTAAGAGAGACATGATGATGAGCTAAGTGCCGACAATAAGTCAGTGCTGCATGCTAAAATGAGTTGGTCGTTTACTTGTCACATAGAGCAGAATACCACAGGTGTCAACCGCACAGCGAAGTGCTTTACGTAAAGGCTCTTCCGCAACAATGCCGTGTTCAACATCGAAGGTGCGAAATAGAAGAAACAACTTTCAACACGAGGTCAGACCAAAAATAAAAGCGAGCAGGAAATATAACACACGCGATTGTAAGTTACATACGGTCAGCATCCGTACCACATCAACGTGCAGGGATACGGTGGTAGTTGAGGCAGATATGTACATGTAGTCAAGGCTAAAGTGACTAGGCAGCAAGATAAATAATAATGAAATAGTAACGGTAGCGTGCATGATTATATGAGTTATCTACAGTAGTCAAGGAAACAGCCTCTGGTTGTAGGCAGGCAGTAGACAGTAATCCTGCAGACTTGATACATGTGGGAATGAGACTGCTAAAGTAGTTAACTACCACCCTCTCCTCTCTTCCCTCCTGACTGCACTGTGTTGAAATGTGACTCCAGATTATAAACTGGGAGCCGTCTTGAACCACGCAGAGCTACCCAGAAACACACACCAGAGCGAGAGAGAGCAATGCTAATTAGAGAACTGGAGGTATCCAGAACAACACACCAGCAAGAGAGAGAGAGAGCGACATTAATTAGAGAACTGGAGGTATCCAGAACAACACACTAGCGAGAGAGAGAGAGACATTAATTAGAGAACTGGAGGTATCCAGAACAACACACTAGCGAGAGAGAGAGAGAGCGACATTAATTAGAGAACTGGAGGTATCCAGAACAACACACTAGCGAGAGAGAGAGAGAGCGACATTAATTAGAGAACTGGAGGTATCCAGAACAACACACCAGCGAGAGAGAGAGAGAGAGCGACATTAATTAGAGAACTGGAGGTATCCAGAACAACACACCAGCACGACATTAGAGAACTGGAGGTATCCAGAACAACACACCAGCGAGAGAGAGAGAGAGAGACATTAATTAGAGAACTGGAGGTATCCAGAACAACACACCAGCAAGAGAGAGAGAGAGCGACATTAATTAGAGAACTGGAGGTATCCAGAACAACACACCAGCGAGAGAGAGAGAGAGCGACATTAATTAGAGAACTGGAGGTATCCAGAACAACACACCAGCGAGAGAGAGAGAGAGAGAGAGAGAGAGAGAGAGAGAGAGAGAGAGAGACATTAATTAGAGAACTGGAGGTATCCAGAACAACACACCAGCGACATTAATTAGAGAACTGGAGGTATCCAGAACAACACACCAGAGAGCGACATTAATTAGAGAACTGGAGGTATCCAGAACAACACACCAGCAAGAGAGAGAGAGAGCGACATTAATTAGAGAACTGGAGGTATCCAGAACAACACACCAGCGAGAGAGAGAGAGAGAGAGAGAGAGCGACATTAATTAGAGAACTGGAGGTATCCAGAACAACACACCAGCGAGAGAGAGAGAGAGCGACATTAATTAGAGAACTGGAGGTATCCAGAACAACAATCTGGAGACTCGAGAAAGCATGGAGAAACACAGCATACTAGAAGTTTTGAAGTGTTTCACTGCTCCTGTTTTGTCCGACCAAGAGAGCAGAGTTGTTAAACACATGTAACAGAACCTTTGTGTCTTTCAGTCTTTTTCTCCCTCAGTTTTTTTCACTCTGTCTGTTCATACAGAGGGGCCAGTCTGTTCGTTCAGTGAGGGCTCTCTGTCTTCTGCTTTACTCAGAGGAGTGTAGCTCTGTTCTCTCTGGCACTTCCCTCCACACCTCCCTCTCTTCCCCCGCTCCACAAAGCCAGCATTCCCACAGAAACCCCCTCAAACTCTGGATTGAAATACTACTCCCGTTTTACCTCCTGTCTCCTCCTGTCTCCTTCCCTCTCACCCCGAGAAACAGCAGCAGTAAATGGCAAAAGTTGCGAGGCTCTTACCTCAGACGAGCTCCCACTCCAGCCAGGAAAACACAGGGAATGTCATCCTCAACGCTCCGCACGGAAAGGCAAGAGCAACAAGTAGTAACAAGGAACAATTTCCCCCTCCCTTCTCCCCCTCTCTTTCTATCACTCTGCCTCTGCCTCTGCTTCGCTCCACTCCACTCACTCAGCTGCAGTGGTCTGAGGGAGTGTGTGAGAGTGTGTGTGCTCTCTCTCTGCCTGTCTCTCTCGCTCTCTCTCTCTCTCTCTCTCTCTCTCTCTCTCTCTCTCTCTCTCACACACACACACACACACTTTTCTTTCCCTACCTCATGCCCTCTTGCTTGCTTTCCCATTTTCAAGCCTTGGAACAAAGGGACGGTTCAAAATGTAGTCCAAAATAGGGGATTGTTGTCAAACTTTGTGTTTTGTTTTGAGCACAGACGAGGGTAGTGCATTTATTCTCTGCTTTACATTCACTCATTTGCAGGTTTTAATATGTAATGTCTTCCACGCAAGCAAATGTCCTCATCCGATTGCGTGCTCCTCCCCTATATCAAGGTGTTTTGATTACTTACCTTATGCACTACGCTTTTCCACGTGCTATATTTTACTATACCACAGGTCGATATCGTCTACTCGTCTATCCTGCCCACTATCCACCATTCATAGTGACAATAGTGGAAGGTGGATCGCTTGTCCAGATCGGCAATAGGCTAACAAGCAATCATACCACACATAAAACGCATTCAAAGCTGCAGCAATTTTCAATAGGAATCCACAAGAACAAATAGGAATAGCCAATAGGCAGCGGATAGGCCAGGTGCACCACTGCTCATGAAAGAGCAGGGAAGACATGAGACATGCAGCTCAACAAGCACCCCTATTTATCTTGTTTAAGGAATATACAATGACCCTACGTAGACTAGCCTACAAAACACCACAATGCAATGAATGATTTAATTATTGCTTTCAAATGAGTACTAAAGTCTAGAAAGGCACAGCAGCAGTCGCCTGGCTGTATTTTTACTTCTGATAAACGAGATGCTGTCACGTTCTGACCTTAGTTCCCTTGTGATGTGTTTTAGTATGGTCAGGGCGTGAGTTGGGCGGGCAGTCTATGTTCTTTTTTTCTATGATTTGGTATTTCTGTGTTTGGCCTGGTATGGTTCTCAATCAGAGGCAGCTGTCAATCGCCTCTTGAGTTGTGGGTGATTATTTTTCTGGCCTGGCTAGAAAGGACCAAGCAGCGTGGTGGGATACCTGGAGAACTGGACGAGCAAGGGAGGTGCCAGCTGAAGCCGAGAGGTGGCTCAGCGCATCTCATCTTCAGTGCATCTCCTTGCCTGGCTGTGGGCTTCGAGCCAGGTGCAGCCGGCTGGCATCTCACCAGCATCTCCTTGGGCCATGGCACCAGCCCACGCACGGCGTCCCCGGTTCGCCAGCACAGCCCAGTGCGGTCTGTTCCACCTCTCCACACTGGCCTGGTGACGGGGAGTATCCAGCCAGGTAGGGTTGTGCAGGTTCGGTGCTCCAGTGCGCCTCCATGGTCCGGTCTATCCGGTGCCTCCTCCACGCACCAGGCCTCCGGTGGCAGCCCCACGCACCAGGCTGTCTCTCCGTCTCCTTCCTCCAGGTGCTCCCGTCTGTCCTGAGCTGCCAGAGTCTCCCGTCTGTCCTGAGCTGCCAGAGTCTCCCGTCTGTCCTGAGCTGCCAGAGTCTCCCGTCTGTCCTGAGCTGCTGGAGCCGCCCGTCTGTCCTGAGCTGCCAGAGTCTCCCGTCTGTCCTGAGCTGCCGGAGCCGCCCACCAGTCGGGAGTTGCCGGAGCCGCCCGCCTGTCAGGAGCTGCCGGAGCCGCCCTTTACAATCATACCCATAACATGTAAAATATAGAGAGTGGTACTCAGTGAAGATAAAAACAAAATTGCCCTTCTTTGCAAGTCTTTTGAAAACCTCCCTGGTCTTTGTTGTTGAATTTGTCATTTAAATTCACTGCTCAACTGAGGGACCTTAAAGATAATTGTATGTGTGGGGTACAGCGATGAGGTAGTCATTAAAATCATGTTAAACACTATTATTGCACACAGAGTGAATACATACAACTTATTTAGTGACTTGTTAAGCAAATGTTTACTCCTGAACTTATTTAGGCTTGCCATAACAAAGTGGTTGAATACTTATTGACTGAAGATATTTCAGTTTTTCTTTCTTTATTCATTTGTAAAATTAAAAGTTTAACTCCACTTTTACATTATGGGGTATTGTGTGTAGGCCAGTGACAAAATATCTCAATTTAATCCATTTTAAATTCAGGCTGTAACACAACAAGATGTGGAAACAGCCAAAGGTGTGAATACTTTCTGAAGGCACTGTATGTGTATTTTTTTTAACTGACAAATCAAATCAATTAATCCAAACTGTGCAGCGGCCATTTGATGAATAGAAAGAGATCTGTTTCAAAACACCAAAAGGTGTGATGACATTCAGAGTTTGTCAAGCCAATACCTTAATACTGGGTCGGTCTACAAGGTAGGGAGGGATGTCTTTTGTTTTTTTGTCGAGATTGACAGTCTATTTATTGTTGTGTTGAAAACAAAAAACATGACATTGAAGCGCCTGAAGATGGTAGGCTTTGTGCATTGGTTGTGTGGTGCATATACAGTGGCTTGCGAAAGTATTCATCCCCTTTGCATTTTTCCTATTTTGTTGCCTTACAACCTGGAATTAAAATATTTAAAAAACAAATTTGTGGGGGGGGTTGTATCATTTCATTTACACAACATTGAACAACACCACTTTGAAGATGCAACATATTTTTTATTGTGAAACAAACAACAAATAAGACATAAAGATCTGAAAACTTGCATAACTATTCACCCCCCCAAAGTCAATACTTTGTAGAGCCCCCTTTTGCAGCAATGACAGCTGAAAGTCTCTTGGGGTATGTCTCTATAAGCTTGGCACATCTAGTCACTGGGATTTTTGCCCATCCTTCAAGGCAAAACTGCTCCAGCTCCTTCAAGTAGGGTCATTGTCCTGCTGAAAGGTGAAACTCGGTCCAGGTCTCAAGTCTCTGGAAGACTGAAACAGGTTTCCCTCAAGCATTACCCTGTATTTAGCGCCATCCATTAAATTCTGACCAGTTTCCCAGTCTCTGCCGATGAAAAACATCCCCACAGCATGATGCTGCCACCACCACGCATCACTGTGGGGATGGTGTTCTCGGGGTGATGAAAGGTGTTGGGTTCGCGCCAGACATAGCATTTTTCTTGATGGCTACAAAGCTCAATTTTACTCTCATCTGACCAGAGTACCTTCTTCCATATGTTTGTGGAGTCTCCCACACGCCTTTTGGCAAACACCAAAGTGTTTGCTTATTTTTTTCTTTAAGCAGCAATGGCTTTTTTTCTGCCCACTCTTCCGTAAAGCCCAGCTCTGTGGAGTGTACGGCTTAAAGTGGTCCTATGGACAGATTCTCCAATCTCCGCTGTGGAGCTTTGCAGCTCCTTTAGGGTTATCTTTGGTCTCTTTGTTGCCTCTCTGATTAATGCCCTCCTTGCCTGGTCCATGAGTTTTGGTGGTCGGCCCTCTCTTGGCAGGTTTGTTGTGGTGCCATATTCTTTCAATTTTTTAATAATGAATTTAATGGGGCTCTGTGGGATGTTCAAAGTTTCTGATATTTTTTTATAACCCAACCCTGATCTGTACTTCTCCACAACTTTATCCTTGACCTGTTTGGAGAGCTCCTTGATCTTCATGGTGCCGCTTGCTTGGTGGTGCCCCTTGCTCAGTGGTGTTGCAGACTCTGGGGCCTTTCAGAACAGGTGAATATATACTGAGATCATATGACAGATCATGTGACACTTAAATAAAGTCCACATGTGTACAATCTAACTAATTATGTGACTTCTGAAGGTAATTGATTGCACCAGATCTTATTTAGGGGCTTCATAGCAAAAGGGGTGGAATACATATGCACCACCTCTTTTCCATTTACCATTTTTAGTTATTTTTTAGAAACAACTAATTGTTTTTTCATTTCACCAATTTGGACTATTTTGTGTATGTCCATTACATGAAATCCAAATAAAAATCAATTTAAATTACAGGTTGTAATGCAACAAAATAGGGACAAGGCCAAGGGAGATGAATACTTTTGCAAGGCACTGTATTTTATATAATTATAAATATGGCTAGGTGATCAATGTCTGATGCCGGCTCTGATTGTAATGTAGGCCTAATGTAACAGGCAGGGAGAGTGAGCTTGTCCGTGGTGGTCGGCAATCCCTCAACGTTCTGGCCCATATCTCTGCATGGCGTTGACTGTGCAACATAAGAATGCTAAGGTGGAAAAGTCGATATCCACTTTTAGAAACACAGTGTCTCTACAGTTATTGTAATTTGTAGTTGTAAATATTATTGATGATGCTGGATACACGGTTCTTTCAGGGTCCAGAACATCCACTGGAGAAGCTCCTGACATACTTTCAGGCAACATGGGTTGGGGAGAAGGTCGGACGTATTCGAAGAAAGCCAATAGGCATGTCTTGATTAACATAGTAATGGCTTTATTACTCGTATTCTTCTTATCGATGAGAGCATGCCCAAGGCCAATAACATGGTTTCTTTTTTCATTTCAGAATTATGAAACTGCTATGACGCTGGTCCTGCAAGACATGGCAAATCTTGTCGCTACCCACCCCACCTATTTGGACGTTAAATCGAGCCATTGCAACGACAGCAGCAAAGAGGCTAAATGAGAACGGAGCAGCATCTTGCTGGCGTTCCACCGCCATGGCAAAGACCTCGCTGGCGCAAGCAACAGAAGGATCTGAAGTCACTGGTTCAGAAGTACACCGCGACTGAGCGGCTGGAGTCTTACCCGAAGAGCGTTGGCTACACTTTTAAGTTGCCGTTTCAAGTTGCATCTGAGAAAAATGAGCGCCTAGCCTACTTTGACACTTATTCATGACACATCCATTTCAGTCCTTTTCAATGACCCCAAAATCCATTTGAGACCAGAACACTAAGCACATTATTGGAAGATTTTTTCCTGAAATGGTTTTTATTGCCCTGCATTCATGTAGCCTATTCTTATTTTTGGTATTTTTTGGAGTACATGTTTTAGGCCTATTATTGTTGCACCAGGATTTCTGTATTTTTCTAAGCGTTTCCATTGATGTTGATGTTTTATAGTGAATGGTTGGTGTTAATGTGGTAGTGTAAAAAAAATATAAAAAATGAAAATACATTCTTTAAAATGAAAATACATCGTAGAAACTAGATGCAGCCTTTATATAACCGTATGAACAAATGTATGTAAAACATTCTGCGGATATCAACGACTTTGCATAGGCCTACGCTACAATATTCTGCCCATATAAAGGAACGCATATGCAATATTTGTAGACATACATGATTTAATGGAAAGCAGTAAACATTCACGTTTAATAACAGACTCAAACACAATCGCACAATAGTCTACCGCTGGCTTCACAGCTTCCCCAGCGTTTCACAATATCGCTTTTGCTGCAATATGTTCACGTTTAAATATGATGTTGTGCAGGTGCTTCGAGTTGGATCAGAACCCCTCCAGGAAGATTTGAACTGTCCCTAAATGCTTCAGTCACTCTCTTTATCTCCTTCCCTCTCATACACAATGTCACTCTCTCGCTCACACATACACACTTTCCCGCCTCCGTGTGTGCAGAGGGAATGCCGTTGTGTTCCAGTGCAACCCGGGCTCAGAGGGGGCGGGATCTAGACCTCAGAGAGCAGAATTCCTTCCTGAGAATGGTCCAATCAGAGCCAGAGCTGTGGTTGACCAGAAAAGTGCATGGCTGAGGCCAGGACTCTCTCCCCACCAAACTACATCTAGAGAGAAGACTCTTTACTACTCTCACATATACATACAGGCTATTCCACCCCTATAACTCTATGCCCTCCTACAATATTCATTATAACACTATTATAAAGAACCTACACTGTAGTTGACTTGGCTGTTCCATACATGGATAATGTGAACTTAAATCTTTCTTTCTTTCTCCTCCCTCCCAACCTGATCAATCCTCTCAGGTTTCTGCTGCTGTTCTAGCCCAGGAGGAAGAGAGACATTCATCCACAGAATCGACATAATACCTCCTCCTCCACCTCCACACTCCTCCCAAGCCCCACCAACAGGGCTACTACCTCATCCCCCTCTAAACACCTCACAATTCCTCAATTAAACCCCACCACAAAGCCTACCAGATCATCCCCTCACCACTACCCCCTATAACTGTACCACGGGACTACAAACTACCCATATAGAAGACATACTAGTACATCCCCTCGCCAGACCTTAACCTTTCCCTAAACGTTTCAAACAGGACTACAACCCTTCAAACATGACTACAACGTCTCAGTGGTTAGAGCGTTCGGCCAGTAACTGAAAGGTTGCTGGATCGAATCCCCAAGCTGACAAATCAAATCAAATCAAATCAAATCAAATTTGATTTGTCACATACACATGGTTAGCAGATGTTAATGCGAATGTAGCGAAATGCTTGTGCTTCTAGTTCCGACAATGCAGTAATAACCAACGAGTAATCTAGCTAACAATTCCAAAACTACTACCTTATACACACAAGTGTAAAGGGATAAAGAATATGTACATAAAGATATATGAATGAGTGATGGTACAGAGCGGCATAGGCAAGATGCAGTAGATGGTATCGAGTACAGTATATACATATGAGATGAGTATGTAAACAAAGTGGCATAGTTTAAAGTGACTAGTGATACATGTATTACATAAAGATGCAGTAGCTGATATAGAGTACAGTATATACGTATACATATGAGATAAATAATGTAGGGTATGGAAACATTATATTAAGTAGTATTGTTTAAAGTGGCTAGTGATATATTTTACATCAATTCCCATTATTAAAGTGGCTGGAGTTGAGTCAGTGTGTTGGCAGCAGCCACTCAATGTTAGTGGTGGTTGTTTAACAGTCTGATGGACTTGAGATAGAAGCTGTTTTTCAGTCTCTCGGTCCCAGCTTTGATGCACCTGTACTGACCTCACCTTCTGGATGATAGCGGGGTGAACAGGCAGTGGCTCGGGTGGTTGTTGTCCTTGATGATCTTTATGGCCTTCCTGTGACATCGGGTGGTGTGGGTGTCCTGGAGGGCAGGTAGTTTGCCCCCGGTGATGTGTTGTGCAGACCTCACTACCCTCTGGAGAGCCTTACGGTTGTGGGCGGAGCAGTTACCGTACCAGGCGGTGATACAGCCCGACAGGATGCTCTCGATTGTGCATCTGTAGAAGTGTGTGAGTGCCTTTGGTGACAAGCCAAATTTCTTCAGCCTCCTGAGGTTGAAGAGGCGCTGCTGCGCCTTCTTCGCGATGCTGTCTGTGTGGGTGGACCAATTCAGTTTGTCTGTGATGTGTACACCGAGGAACTTAAAACTTAAAACTTACTACCCTCTCCACTACTCCTCTCCACTCTCCACTACTGTTCCATCGATGTGGATAGGGGGGTGTTCCCTCTGCTGTTTCCTGAAGTCCACAATCAAGGTGAAAATCTGTCGTTCTGCCCCTGAGCAAGGCAGTTTAACCCACTGTGTCCCGTGCACCAAAGACGTGGATGTCAATTAAGGCAGCCCCCCCCGCACCTATCTGATTCAGAAGGGTTAGGTTAAATGCGGAAGACACATTTCAATTGAAGGCAGTTAGTTGTACAACTGACTAGGTATCCCCCTTTCCCATTCCTGTTAAGCTCTTCTGACTCCACTATGATTTACTGAGGGAGGGGGGAGAATAGACAGACATACCGGTCTGAAACCCGGGATACCGATTACCTGCATTATACCCTAACACACATACACTTGCACAGAAAAACAAACAGAGGGAGGAAGAGAGGGGTTGGTGCCAGAGGAGAAGGATAGAGGGAGAGACACAGCCATCCTGATAGCCCTCCTGACAACCCCCCACACCCACTGAGAACAGACCTTCTGTTTGAGGACCAACTAGGTTAATTAACCCAGCCACATAATAGTACACTCAGGCACAAACGACCTGAGAGCACAGCAGGAATGGGTCACCACAGCACTTGAAAAAGCTTCTTCTACTTTCCCCAATGCACAAGTGGTTATATCCACACCGCTACCACGAAAGACTTCCACCCTGCTACCATACAGCTGGTAAACACAAGTACCCCCCGGACCTACACCAAACCTAAGAAAGAAATTGAGAAACCTATCCAACCAAAAACATAGAGACCCAGAAAACCTGGGTCTATGCCTTCACTATGGTGAATCACTCGAACAATACAGAAATACACTAAAGAAAAAGAAGGAACAGCATGTCAGAAATGGTCTCAATGTAAATGAAGAATCCATAGACTCTAACCACTTCTGGGAAAATTAGAAAAAAATAAAAAAACAACAAAATGAAGCATTATCTATCCAAAATGGAGATGTATGTATAAACCACTTGTCCAATCTTTTTGGCTCTATAACAAAGAACAAACAGCAAAAACAAATATATGATCAAATACAAATCTTAGAATCAACTATTAAAGACTACTATTAAAGAATGAGCAACGCACTGGATTCTCCAATTACCTTGAATTAACAAGAGGACAAAATAAAAACCCTCCAACCCAAAAAGGCCTGTGGTGTTGATGGTATCCTCAATGAAATGATAAAATATGCAGACAACAAAATCCAATTGGCTACACTAAAAATCTTTAACATCATCCTTATTCTGATCACCCCAATCTACAAAAGTGGACACAAATTTGACCCCAATAACTACTGTGGGATATGCGTCAACAGCAACCTTGGGAAAATCCTCTGCATTATCATTAACAGCAGACTTGTACATTTCCTCAGTGAAAACAATGTACTGAGAAAATGTGAAATGGACTTTTTACCAAATTATCGTACGACAGACCACATATTCACCCTGAACACCCTAATTGACAAACAAACAAACCAAAATAGTGCTTTGTTGATTTCAAAAAGCCTTAGAGTCAATTTGGCTTGAGGGTCTGCTATACAAATTGATGGAAAGTGGTGTTGGGGGAAAAACATACGACATTATAAAATCCATGTACACAAACAACAAGGGTGCAGTTAAAATAGGTAAAAAAACACACATTTCTTCCCACAGGGCCGTGGGGTGAGACAGGGATGCAGCTTAAGCCCCACCCTCTTCAACATATATATCAACGAATTGGCGAGGGCACTAGAAAAGTCTGCAGCACCCGGCCTCACCCTACTAGTCTGAAGTCAAATGTCTGCTGATGATCTGGTGCTTCTGTCACCAACCAAGGAGGGTCTACAGCAGCACCTAGATATTCTGCACAGATTCTGTCAGACCTGGGCCCGACAGTAAATCTCAGTAAGACCAAAATAATGGTGTTCCAAAAAAGGTCCAGTCGCCAGGACCACAAATACAAATTACATCTAGACACCGTTGCCCTAGAGCACACAAAAAACAATACATATCTTGGCCTAAAAATCAACGCCACAGGTAACTTTCACAAAGCTGTGAACGATCTGAGAGACAAGGCAAGAAGGGAATTCTATGCCATCAAAAGGAACATCAAATTTGACATACCAATTAGGATCTGGCTAAAATTTTTTGAATCAATTATAGAACCAATTGCCCTTCATGATTGTGAGGTATGTGGTCCTCTCACCAACAAAGAACTCACAAAATGCGAACAACACCAAATTGAGACTAGACTGTGGCCGATACCTGATAATTATCAAAATCCAGAAAAGATGTGTTAAATTCTACAACCACCTAAAAGGAAGCCATTCCCAAACCTTCCATAATAAAGCCATGACCTACAAAGAGATGAACCTGGAGAAGAGTCCCCTAAGCAAGCTGGTCCTGGGGTTATCAAACAGACCCCACAGAGCCCCAGGACAGCAACACAATTATACCCAACCAATTCATGAGAAAACAAAAAGATAATAACTTGATACATTGGAAAGAATTTACAAAAAAACTGAGAAAACTAAAATGTTATTTGGCCCTAAACAGAGTGTAACACAGTGGCAGAAATCCTGACCACCATGACTGACATAAACTTAAGGAAAGCTTTGACTATGGACAGACTCAGTGAGCATAGCCTTGCTATTCAGAAAGGCCGCTGTAGGCAGACAGACTATGTGCACATTGCCCACAAAATGAGGTGGAAACTGAGATGCACTTCCTAACCTCATGCCAAAGGTATGACCATATTAGAGACACATATTTCCCTCAGATTACACAAATCCACAAAGAATTCAAAAACAAACCTGAATTTGATGAACTCCTATATCTACTGGGTGAAATACAACAGTGTGCCATCACAGCAGCAAGATGTGACCTGTTGCCACAAGAAAAGGGCAGCCAGTGAAGAACAAACACCATTGTAAATATAACCCATATTTAGGTTTATTTATTTTCCCTTTTGTACTTTAACCATTTGTACATCTCTACAACACTGTATATACACATAATATGAAATCTTTAATGTCATTATTCTTTTGGAACGTCTGTGAGTGTAATGTTTACTGTTCATTTTTTTTGTTTATTATCTACTGTTTTGTTTTTTATCTACTTCACTTGCTTTGGCAATGTTAACATATGTTTCCCATGCCCGTAAAGTCCCTTGAATTGAATTGAATTGAATTGAGAGGTGTCCGAGAGAATGACCTAGACAGAGGGAGTGAGGGAGACTGAGAAAGAAGGAGGGGACCGGGAGAACCTTCCAGAAGACAGAGGGCACTGGAATATGGGCTGTTACACAGGAACACAAAGAGAAAGAATCAGTGAATCCTCTCATCCTGTAGGCAACTCTCTCTGACACCTTTCACTGTATCTCCACTATTTTTCCTTCTCCTCTGTCACTAACCCCCCCTCTCTCTCTCTCCAGCTCCCCTCTCTCTCTCTCTCCAGCTCCCCTCTCTCTATCCCATTGTTTGTTTTTCGACGTCAAAGGTATGTCAAAACAACGTCTCTAACTGTGTGTGTAAGTGTGTGTGTGTGTGTGTGCATTGATATGCATGTGTCTCAGCAGACTGAAAGGTGTACAGTCTCCGTCAGGCTAGAGGTCGTCCTTCAATCCTTTACGCCTCTGAGGCTTCGACATGTGTCCTCACCCTCCCCCGAGACCACAGAGAAACCTGAGAGGAGGAAGTGAACGAGCGAAAAGAGGAGGAATAAGAGAGAGAGATAGATGGAAAGAAAGAGGGAGAAAGATGGGGAGCGAGATAAAGCTGAGTGTTAACAACAGACAGTGAGAAAGAACCCAAAGGCAGTGGAAAGAGACAAAGGTGAGGAGAGAGGAGCGGAGAGAGGAAAAGAGGATAAGAGCGACTGCTAAATCACTCAAATGTAAGTGGATAGATAGAAAGAGGGATTGAAACGAGTGCAGCGGGCCGGGAGGAAGAGATGAAGAGCGACAGCGTGGAGGCGGAGACGCCCACTCTGCTCCGAAATGTTCTCCTGCAGCCCAAATGACACACGCACACACAGACACACACACACGCACGCACAGACACAAACACACACACACACACACACACACACACACACACACACACACACACACACACACACACACACACACACACACACACACACACACACACACACACACACACACACGCACAGACACAAACACACACACACGCACACACAAACACACACACAGACACGCACACACGGCACAGGAGAGACAACCCACTTTCCACCCTCAATGCAACAGCAGGCAACCCATAGGAACATCCCTACTCCACATGGAACAAGACAGAAATGGTAGAGCAACTTAGAACTTCACTCACTGTGTGTGTGAGAGTGAATCTGCGTGTGGAACTGTGGATCACTTGGAGCTCTACACTCAAGGTTAAACCATATGATGTTTTAAATAGATGAATGACAATGAATGAATGAATGAATAAATATCTGTTTCACCCATTTTCAGGCTGAGTTGTATTTGCAGGACAGACCACAGCTATCTCTGATTGTCATCCGGTGCTTGTTGCGTCTCATTAGCGTCAGTGCTAGTCACACGTACACATGCCACCAGGGCACTGCTTTTTCATCTGTCAGACCCATTTAAAAGAGTGTAGGAACAACAGACTCAGTATCTCTGTCAGTGACATTATCTCAGTCACTCAATTGGATGAGTCATCCTCTGATCTCCATACTCACAACATGAGTCAGAGGTTTGGATCTTTGGATGCCAAATAGGCATTGAAAAGACTGAGGTATTTGTGGCAATGGGAATGTTTGTGCTGAATCCCTAATTGTGCATTACTAAATGAAGTGACGTTGCTTTCCTTTCGGCTCAGACTTGGGTGAAGATGGCTATAGCTTTTAAAAAGAGAATGGATTAAAACTGAGGTAGTCCAAACCGTGACAAAACCCTCTGCCTCTTCAGTCTCAATGGGCATGACGCCACTGTATGGCAGCGATAACAAACACACTCAACCAACATTTGAAATTTAAGTTCAGGATATTTTTACATGCTACAATCGCCACTGCCTGACACACACACCAAAAAGGTACTGACTTATAGACACGTGCGCTCACTGTCACAGGGGATTTGCTATGACCTAAAGACCATGGCCAAAAGTGATCTGTTTCAGTAAATAATCACTTTTCTGGAGTGTTTACGCTGGGACATACCATGTGATTGAATCCAGGGTGAAAGCTATGATCCCTTATGGATGTCACCTGTTAAATCCACTTCCGTCAGTGTAGATGAAGGGGAGGAGACGGGTCGAAGAAGAGGTTTTATGCCTTGAGCCATGGATTGTGGACGCGTGTGCTACTCCAAGGGTGAATGGGCAAGACAAAATGCACAAGTGCCTTTGAATGGAGTATGGTAGTAGGAGCCAGGTGTGTCAAGAACTGCGACGCTGCTGGGTTTTTCACTCTCAACAGTTTCCCGTGTGTATTAACAATGGTCCACCACCCAAAGGACATCCAGCCAACGGCAGGCCAGTGGTTGAAAACAGGTTATTGATGAAAGAGGACAAAGGCTGACAGGAATTGTACTGAGCAATAGATGGGCTGAGCAACTGACAGTCCAGTACAACATTGCCCATAAAAGAATGAGCAACTCGTCGTACCTTGACAAGAATGGGGTATGGCAGCTGACAACCTTACAGAGTTCCACTTCTTTTAGCAGAAAAACAAGAAACTGTGCTTGCAGTGGGCTAAGGAACGAAAACACTGGACACCGGAGAATTGGAAAAACATTGCCTGGTCTGATGAATCCCGGGTCCTGCTGTTTCACACAGATTTGAGGACTAGGGTATGGAGAAAAACACGAGTACATGCATCCATCACGCCGCGTCAACATTGCAGGCTGGTGGTGTGATGGTGTCGGGTGTGTTTTCATTGGGTGCCTTGATAAAAGTGGAGCAACGTTTGAATGCCACAGGATATCTGAACATCATTGCCAGCCAGGTGCATCTCTTCATGGCAGCAGTGTATCGATCTGTGAATGAATGTTTTTCAGCAGGACAATGCCCCATACCATAAGCCTAGGATTGTCCAGGAGTCGTTCCACAAACATGACAGTGAATTCAATTTACTGTAGTGGCCTGCCCAGTCACCAGATCTCAATCTAATTGACACAACTGTGGGAAGCATTGGGGTCATGTGCCAGCATACCTGTGGACCGCTTTCAACGCCTTGAGTCCATGCCCTGACGAACTGAGGCTGTTCTGAAAGCAAAAGGGGTTGCAACTATATATTAGGAAGGTGTTCCAAATGTTTTGTACACTGTGTATACTTTTAGCTGTAAAAGAATCCTTACAACTTCCAAGAGCTTAACTCATTTAGACAGTTGCCGAAGGATCCTTGTCGATCAGAGCTACAGGGGCACCATTGACAGATTAGGACACACTGATAATATTGAATGCACGTTTATAGTGTTCATACGTAAAGGAGAATACCAGTTACAGATGAGGAAGAAACAAATAATGTGATATTTTTTACATTTTTAACTTCACCTTTATTTAACCAGGTAGGCCAATTGAGAACAAGTTCTCATTTACAACTGCGGCCTGGCCAAGATAAAGCAAAGCAGTGCGACAAAAAAAACAACAACAAAGAGTTTCACGTGGGGTAAACAAACGTACAGTCAATAACACAGTAGAAAAATCTGTATACAGTGTGTTCAAATGAAGTAAGGAGGTAAGGAAATAAATAGGCCATAGTGGCGAAGTAATTACAATTTAGCAATTAACACTGGAGTGATAGATGTGCAGATGAGGATGTGCAAGTAGAAATACTGGCGTGCAAAAGAGCAGAAAAACAAAAACAAAAATGGGATGAGTTGGTTGGATGGTCTGTTTACAGATGGGCTGTGTACAGCTGCATCGATCGGTAAGCTGCTCTGACAGCTGATGCTTAAAGATAGTGAGGGAGGTATGTCTCCAACTTCAGTGATTTTTGCAATTTGTTCCAGTCATTGGCAGCAGAGAACTGGAAGGAAAGGCGGCCAAAAGAGGTGCTGGCTTTTAGGATGACCAGTGAAATAAACCTGCTGGAGCGCGTGCTACGGGTGGGTGTTGCTGTGGTGACCAGTGAGCTGATATAAGGTGGGGCGTTACCTAGCAAAGAGACTGCCAGAGGTCCGGACAACAGGCCCCCGATTTGACACACTGAACTCTATCTGAGTAGTTAGTGAACCAGGCGAGGCAGTTATTAGAGAAACCAAGGCTGCAGAGTCTGCCGATAAGAATACGGTGATTGACAGAGTCGAAAGCCTTGGCCAGGTCGATGAAGATGGCTGCACACTACTGTCTTTTATCGATGGCGGTTATGATATCGTTTAGGACCTTGAGCGTGGCTGATGTGCACCCGGGACCAGTTCGGAAACCGGATTGCATAGCGGAGAAGGTACGGTGGGATTCGAAATGGTCGGTGATCTGTTTGTTCACTTGGCTTTTGAAGAGTTTAGAAAGCCAGGGCAGGATGGATATAGGTCTGTAACAGTTTGGATCTAGAGTGTCACCCCCTTTGGAGAGTGGGATGAACGAGGACGCTTTCCAATCTTTAGGAATCTCAGACGATATGAAAGAGAGGTTGAACAGACGAGTAATAGGGGTTGCAACAATGGCGGTGGATCATTTTAGGAAGAGCGGGTCCAGATTGTCTAGCCCAGCTGATTTGTAGATAATAATA
This sequence comes from Oncorhynchus keta, assembly GCF_023373465.1. Classification (NCBI taxonomy): domain Eukaryota; kingdom Metazoa; phylum Chordata; class Actinopteri; order Salmoniformes; family Salmonidae; genus Oncorhynchus; species Oncorhynchus keta. The sequence goes on along the minus strand of NC_068426.1, from coordinate 33,496,474 downwards.
TGTCATCATAGTAATATAATGTTTGACCTTCTCCAAAACTAACTTTTATAAAACACATTTGGTAAGTTGTATAGATTGATTAAGGTGTCTATATTTCTTTGGGCCCAGTCATTGTGGGAAGATAAGATGACACCCCTAAAACACAGTGTAGTTAGTTCAGCCCTCAGGGATAAATCCCACAAACAATAAAAGCAGGATAAACAAAACAGATCAAATTCAGATCAAATTCAGCTCGTCTTTTCAACTTTGATTTGATTCACCCAGGAAATGGCTGTGATCATTCTCACTTGTTTCCTCTCATTCTCTGTCTCTCTTTTCGGCGTGCGTCTCTTTCTTACTTTTTTCTCTCTCTATGTATTTCTCACTCTCTCACTATCTCTTCTCTCTCTCTCTCACTCGCTCTCTCTCTCTCCCTCCATGTATTTCTCACTCTCTCACTATCTATTCTATTCTATCTCTCTCTCTCTCTCTCTCTCGCTCCTTCTCGCTCCTTCTCGCTCTCTCGCGTTCTCTGGCAGACATGTTAGCTAATTTACATAAGATTTACACACTGCTATGAAAAGCACATTCCCTCCATACATTTTTTCTAACTGTGTAACGGGCTCAGGGCTATGCTTGGCTCTACTACATACCCTGCCGTCACTCCATGTTATATACAACGCATGGCGACTAACACGAAACAACACCCACACGACACACTGTGAACACACACACACCATATAAACATATGCAAACTGGAGAGAATCAGTACATTTGCTATAACAACATTATCTGTTTGGTTTTTTACTTGTTGCTTTCTCTCTCCCAGTCTCTACCCCTCCCGGGTAGGATAATGACACGTCTCTCTCAGCAGGGATCCTGACAGATGGGGCCAAAATGGAGTCATGCTGAATACTAACACAGATCAGATTCAGGTGCTTACAATGCTTACAGCACCAATACAGACCAACACAACAGCCAGGCTTAATTGCACTAACTGATTAACTGATCCTATATTAGCCTTGAAGCGGTCAGCAACAGACACCTTTATTATGGAACTGATCCTAGATCAGCTAAACACAACAATAAGCAATCTGGCCCCATCATTACAGAACTGAACCAGGACCAGCCTTTAAAGCACCAATACTAGGGATGTGCATCTTTCCCTTTCAAGACGATTCAATACGTCTCTAGATACATGGGCTCAGATACAATACAGAAACGATAAGTTTAGTTTGAAACAATTCGGTGCGATTCGGTTTGATTCGAGGAACGAATCAATGCGATTCAATTTGATGTGATACGATCAGATGAACTTACATTTGCTGCATTAACACATTCAATTTCCATTCTAAATTCAAATATGCTGCTGATGGAGCTCATGAGCGGGTCCTTTGAGCTGGGTCTGTCTGAGCTGACTTCCCTGTCTGTGTGTGTGTTATTGTGTGTGTAGATGATGAACATATACTGAGTGTACAAAACATTAGGAACACCTACTCTTTCTATGACATAGACTGACCTGGTGTAGTATTCAGACCCCAGACTTGTTCCAAATTTTGTTATGTTACAGCCTTATTCTAAAATGTATTACATATACTTTTTTCCCCTCATCAGTCTACACACAATTGACAGTGCATGTCAGAGCAAAAACGAAGCCATGAGGTTCGAAGGAATTGTCGGTAGAGCTCCAAGACAGGACTGTGTCGAGGCAAAGATCTGGGGAAGGATATCAAAGTGTCACGTTCTGACCTTTATTTCCTTTGTTTTGTCTTTATTTAGTATGGTCAGGGCGTGAGTTGGGTTGGGCAGTCTATGTGTGTTTTTCTACGTTGGGGTTTTGAGTTCAGCCTAGTATGGTTCTCAATCAGAGGCAGGTGTCGTTAGTTGTCTCTGATTGAGAATCACACTTAGGTAGCCTGGGTTTCACTTTTGAGTTGTGGGTGTTTGTTTCCGTGTGAGTGTTTGGGCCACACGGTACTGTTTCGGGTTTGTAATTTCACGTCATCGTTTATTATTTTTATTCAGTGTTCAGTGCTTTCTTTAATTAAAATCATCACAAACACTTACCACGCTGCGCTTTGATCCGATCCTTACTCCTCCTCAGACCAAGAGGAGGAAATCCGTTACACAAAGAATGTCTGCAGCATTGGAACCACCAATACTCTTCCTAGAGCAATCGGGGGAGAAGGACCGCGCTCAGGGAGGTGGTGACCAAGAACCCAATGTTCACTCTGACAGAGCTCCAGAGTTCCTCTGTGGAGATGGGAGAACCTTCCAGAAGGACAACCATTTCTGCAGTACTCCACCAAATCAGTCCTTTATGGTAGAGTGGCCAGACGGAAGCCATTCCTCAGTAAAAGGCACGACAGACCGCTTGGAGTTTGCCATAAGGCTCCTAAAAATTCTCAGACCACGACAAACAACGTTCTCTGGTCTGATGAAACCAAGATTGAACACTTTGGCCTGAATGCAAATGTCACCTCTAGAGGAAACCTGGTTCCATCCCTACAGTGAAGCATGTTGGTGGCAGCATCATGCCGTGGGGATGTTTTTCCACGGCAGGGACTTGGAGACTAGTCAGGATCGAGGGAAAGATGAACGGAAAAAAGTACAGGGAGATCCTTGATGAAAACCTGCTCCAGAGCACTCAGGACCTCAGACTGGGCTGAAGGTTCAACTTTCAACAGGACAACGACCCTAAGCACACAGCCAATACAACGCAGGAGTGGCTTCGGGACAAGTCTCTGAATGTCCCTGAGTGGCCCAGCCGGTGCCCGGACTTGAACCTGATTGAACATCTCTGGAGAGACCTGAAAATTGCTGTGCAGGGACGCTCCCCATCCAACCTGACAGTGCTTCAGAGGATCTGCAGAGATGAATGGGAGATACTCTCCAAATACAGGTGTGCCTAGCTTGTAAAGTCATATCCACAAAGACTCGAGGCTGCAATCCCTGCCAAAGGTACTTCAACAAAGTAAAGGGTCTAAATACTTGTGTAAATGTGATAAAATGTGTTTTTTATTCTTAATAAATTTGCTAAAATGTTTAAAAACCTGTTTCACTTTGTCATTATGGGTAATGCGTGTAGAATAATGAGGATTTTTAAAAATGTATTCAATCCATTTTAGAATAAGGTGGAACGTAACAAAATGTGGAAAAGGTCAAAGGGTCTGAACACTTTCAGAACGCACTGTGTGATCCCTTAATGATGTCACCTGTTAAATCCACGTCAATCAGTGTAGATGAAGGGGATAACATAGGTTAAAACCTGTAAAATATCTAAAAACGGATAGCTTTAACTGCAGGACTTTGGTGGGGATTTTTTTTTTATTACGTCAATAGACTCTCGAGGTTTATTAAAGAAGCATTTTCAAGCCTAGAGACAATTGAGATCGGGATTGTGCATGTGTGCCACTCGGAGTGTGAATGGGCTATAGTAATAGTGGCCAGGGGCGCCGGTTTGAATGTGTCAAGAATTGCAGTTCCGGCAGTGGTGGAAAAAAGAACCCAATTGTCACGCTTAAGTAGAAGCAAAGACACCTTAATATAAAATGACTCAAGTAAAAGTGAAGGTCACCCGGTATAATACTACTTGAGTAAAAGTCTAAAAGTATTGTTTTTTTAATGTACTTAAGTATCAAAGTACATGTAATTGCTAAAATACACTTACGGTAAGTATTACAAGTGAAAGTATGAATCATTCAAAAGTCCTTATATTAAGCAAACCAGACGGCACAATTTTCAAGTTAAAAAAACAATATTTATGGATATCCAGGGGCACATACCAACACTCAGACATCATTTGTGTTTAGTGAGTCCTCCAGATCAGAGGCAGTAGTGGTGACCAGGGATGTTCTCTGTTTAGTGAGTCCTCCAGATCAGAGGCAGTAGTGGTGACCAGGGATGTTCTCTGTTTAGTGAGTCCTCCAGATCAGAGGCAGTAGTGGTGACCAGGGATGTTCTCTGTTTAGTGAGTCCTCCAGATCAGAGGCAGTAGTGGTGACCAGGGATGTTCTCTGTTTAGTGAGTCCTCCAGATCAGAGGCAGTAGTGGTGACCAGGGATGTTCTCTGTTTAGTGAGTCCTCCAGATCAGAGGCAGTAGTGGTGACCAGGGATGTTCTCTGTTTAGTGAGTCCTCCAGATCAGAGGCAGTAGTGGTGACCAGGGATGTTCTCTGTTTAGTGAGTCCTCCAGATCAGAGGCAGTAGTGGTGACCAGGGATGTTCTCTGTTTAGTGAGTCCTCCAGATCAGAGGCAGTAGTGGTGACCAGGGATGTTCTCTGTTTAGTGAGTCCTCCAGATCAGAGGCAGTAGTGGTGACCAGGGATGTTCTCTGTTTAGTGAGTCCTCCAGATCAGAGGCAGTAGTGGTGACCAGGGATGTTCTCTGTTTAGTGAGTCCTCCAGATCAGAGGCAGTAGTGGTGACCAGGGATGTTCTCTGTTTAGTGAGTCCTCCAGATCAGAGGCAGTAGTGGTGACCAGGGATGTTCTCTGTTTAGTGAGTCCTCCAGATCAGAGGCAGTAGTGGTGACCAGGGATGTTCTCTGTTTAGTGAGTCCTCCAGATCAGAGGCAGTAGTGGTGACCAGGGATGTTCTCTGTTTAGTGAGTCCTCCAGATCAGAGGCAGTAGTGTTGACCAGGGATGTTCTCTTAAAACGTGTGTGAATTGGACCATTTTCTGTCCTGTTAAGCATTCAACATGTAATGAGGAAAAGCATTGCCTGGTCTGATGAATCGCGGTTCCTGCTGTTTTACGCTGATGGGAGAACTAGGGTATGGAGAAAGCCACATGAGCATCCATCATGCCGCGTCCACATTGCAGGCTGGTGTTGTGATGGTGTGGGGTGTGTTTTCACTGGGTCCCTTGATAAAAGTGGAGCAACGTTTGAATGCCACGGGATGTCTGAACATCATTGCCAACCAGGTGCATCTCTTCGTGGCAGCAGTGTATCGATCTGTGAATAAAACATTTTCAGCAGGATAATGCCTCATGCCACAAGGCTCGGATTGTCCGTTACTGGTTCCACGAACATGACAGTGAATTCAGCTATTGAAGCTGTTCTGAGGGCAAAAGGGGGTGCAACTCAATATTAGGTGTTTACACCCAGTGCATGTCTATGGTGTATGTCGGCACCTGAGCGGAGCCATAAGCGAAACTGGGCATCTACCCGCTATCAGATAAGAGGGGTAATGTATTTTTTTTTGTCCACACATTTTTGATCTGAAATCACCATCATCCACTAATTAATGTGTCATTTTTTTTGCAGATTCCAAATGTTTGAGCTTGTAACGTTTCAATGTTGATCTTTTAACAAATTAGTTTCTTGCCCCCCGTCTCAACATCAAAAATGATTCCGATCGTTTGGAAGGTTTATTTTACTCCTGCTTCAGCCGTGCAGTTGAAAAAGCAACCGTTGTCCTCCTTATGAAGCTATCAACCTTACCCTGTGTTAAGAAAAAATTACAATATGCACAGGTTTATTATAAGCAAAACTACCAAAACTATTGGTGACAGTGCCTGAACAGTCTAAATCAAACGCGAGTAAAAGTAATCACTTAAGTCAAAGTAAAGACACCTTTAATAGAAAATGACTCAAGTAAAAGTGAAAGCCACCCGGTAAAATATTCCTTGAGTAAAAGTCTAAAAGTATTGGTTTTTAATCAACTTAAGTATCAAAAGTAAATGTAATTGCTAAAAAATTGAGTATAAAAAGTAAAAGTATGAATAATTTAAAAGTCCTTATATTTAAGCAAACCAGACTGCACAATTGTATTTTTTTATTTGTATTATTTACGGATGTCCAAGGGCACACACCAGCACTCAGACATCATTTACAAAAGAAACATTTGTGTTTAGTGAGTTCTCCAGATCAGGGTCCGTATGGATGACCAGAGATGTTCTCTTAAAAAGTGTGTGAATTGGACCATTTTCTGTGCATTCAAAATCTAATGAGCACTTTGAGTCTCAGGGATATTTTATGGAGTAAAAAGTACATTATTTTCTTTAGGAATGTGGTGAAGTGAAAGTAAATGTTGTTCGAAAATATAAATAGCAAAGTAAGGTACAGATACCCAACAAAAGTATTTTTCTTAAGTAATTTCTTTCTTAAGTACACTGGCTACAGATACATGTATTGCCTGGGTTGATCTACATGCTAAATTACTTGTTGATCAGTGACTTTCAACACAGTTAGATGCTTAGTTCGACACTGAAGGAGAGGTTACATCAGTTGTCACAAAAGATGAGAGATATTTTTGAATGGTAAAAAGATAGTAATATGAGGAAAAGAAATGTGTGGACCGGCGATTCGTAACATTTGAATCAATTTCCTGACTAATGCATGCTACATTTTGATTGGTTTGGGGTCCCACAGACCGATGCATGCATCATGCATCCTAAACATATGCATCTTAATCATTTGAACCGGGGCACCAATGCGTATTGGTGAATCATTGCATCCCTAATACACCAACAGCATTAAAGGGATACTTCATGATTTTAGCAATGAGGCCCTTTATCTACTTCCCCAGAGTCAGATGAACTTGTGGATACCATTTTTATGTCTTTGCATGCAGTTTGAATGACGTTGCTAACTAGCACTAGCGCAATTGCTAACTAGCATTAGCACAATGTTAGCATTGGCTTGCAAAACTACCTCAAACTTCCTTCATACTGGACACAGAGACATTAAAGAGAGACATTGCCAAAATCCTGAAGTATCCCTTTAACACAGTAAAAGAAAACCTGTAATTTTCACAGTCAATTACTGGCAGCACAGTAGCCAGTAGGTTACTGTACATTTATAATAAATGACTGGCAGCACAGAAGCCAGTAAATTACTGTAGATGTATAGGACCTTTACTGTAACAAAAATGTTCAGCATATTAAAGGAACACCTGACTACAGCAATATGCTGTATTTCTAGAATTTATAGTGCACTACTGGAAGCATAGTGGTTAATAAACTGTTGCAGATTTACAGTGCCGGAAGCTAGTGCCAACGAGGGGTATTTCTGTTACATGTATTTTATATATTTATTTCATTACGTTCAATACCTATTTTGAAATGTGTATTTCACAGGCCTGGATTACATTTCACGTAGCCTATTTTGTATTTTCTAATACAGATATATGCTGACAAGGAGCCCGATTAACTACAACATTCTCTGTAACAGTAACACTCTTTTTACTTGCTGTGACTGTGGTATATTCTTGTTTGGGTAAGAACGTCTGCTATATGACCAAAATGTAAATGTACCATTTAACACTTGAAAAGCACACTGCTGGGTATCATTCTAATGACCTCCGACCCCAAAACAAAGTGAAAATTTGATCAAAATGCAAATAGTTTGAGGGCGGAGGTCATTAGAATTAATACCCAGCAGTGTGCTTTGCAAATGTACATTTTTAACATTTTACATTTTGACAGTCAGTGCGTTCGTCTAAGGTTGATTTTAAAAAACCACACATACGTCACAGTCACAGCAAGTCAAATATTTCAAATATTTCCGTTACTGGGAATGTTGTTGAAGTTAAGAATACATCGGTCTTCAACACATCTTGTGTATTTTTAACAAGATACCTTTTGAATATACGTATTTGCCTATCTCTGGCTAGTGCAAATGATGTTACTTTAATATTCACAGCAATTTTTACCACAAGCTTTCTGGTTGGTCGTGGAAAATGCAGAGCAATGACACGGTACAATACCGTAAAAACTAGGCTACTGTAATCATGTTGGTACTGTAATTACATTAGATTAGTGCAAGCAGGTTGGCTGCTTGGTATGTGTATCTTACAGCATATTTATGAATATGTGGTGTTTTATATCACTTGCACTTCAAGGGGCCTAAACAAAAGCTTCCAAACTGGACGTGATTACAGGGCAAAAATGAATTAAATTGCTAGGGAACTACTACCACATATCACTTAAATTGGTACAGCACTCTCACTAACGGGTGCAACAAGTATAGCCTCTTATAAGGCACGCCTCAAATTTTATGAATGAGCCACAACAACACCAAAGGTTTTTGACGCTCCAAAATTCTACTATGGTATTCTATGTGGTAGTTCTAAATTACAGTACATTTCTGGCAGCACAGTAGCCAGTCAGTTACTGGAAATTTACTGAACAAATATTTTTTTTAAATGCAGTATGGTACTGCATTCTGTGCAGATCAGCATTCTCACTAATGACTGCAACATATAGCCTCTTACAAAGCATGTCTCTAAATATGTTCATGAGCCAGAGATTATTTCCCACAATGCACCATAATTCACAGTATACTGCTATAAATATAGTACTTTACTGTAAAATGGTACATTTTACAACAGTGTAGCGAATGCCATTGACACCCCATAATGCATGGCTCTTTATAGTACTGTACTGTAATATAGAGTTACAGTAGCTAACTGTAAAAGTTTTGCTGTAAATTTACAGCTATTTGTTACAGTAGTACAGTACTACACTCTCTCATTCGCTCCCTCTCACTCACTCTCTCTCTCGCTCTCTGCAGAGTCTGTATCCATGATGGCCTCAGGATGATGGCCTCAAGTCCTCAGGATCTAACAGCAAAGCCAGAAGTACTGAGATCTCATTGGCTGAAGTGACTTCAGACTGTTGGCTGTTTACCTCTTAAAATCTGTACACTTCCATAACTAAGATCTAGCTGTGCTGTGCTGCTGTGTGCAGATTTTAATATACTTATATTCCCTGCTCACTCCCCTGGGCCACAATCAGATCTGCATAAATGGAATAGTGCCCAGATGGACATTAGGTTTTGGAGGTGTTGGATCCGTCGCAAATGTCACCCTATTGTCTATATAGTGCACTACTTTTGAGCAGGGCCCAGAGGGGAATAGGGTGCCATTTGGGACGCAGTATAGTGTATGAATGTGCATTTTTGGCGGGTGTAAATAATGACATCTGTCGGACTGACTCAGACAAAGACAGGAGGCTGCTTCTTCTTTCTCCGCAGCACACGCAGCCAGACTAAAGGAGAGGATGCTTCTGGTGCGGGTCTTGGATGGAGGCCCATTGGCGGATGCTCATGAGCTGTTAGCGTCAGTGCTGATTAGCTGATGCATAAACACAGACACAAATGTGTTGTACACGTGCAGAAACACACACACACACCAATGTACATGCATGGATACACAAACACCACACACATGCACACACAGAAGCATTCACGCATGCACACATGCGCACAAACACACACACACACACACACACACACACCAGAAAGCCACACACCAGAAAGCCCATATGCTGTCATCAGACAGGATAGAGGACACACCAGAAAACCATCTTACATAGTGCTTGGATGTCAGGCCATTGAAGCAGACTAAGTATATAAAGCACACGGTAACACCTTGGCTAATGTATAACCTCAGTGAACTGACTGAGCCTGTAAGATGGACAGGACTGACCAGGAAGAAGATTACTGTCCACTCTCCTCAACTACCACACCGTCCCTTCCTAAAAGCCTTCACTTATGTATGTGGCGGTGTGGTAGCAGAGCAGTGTGTGTCTCAGACCACATGCACACATTCTGAATACAACTAGCACACTACAGTCGAGCAAGATAAAAACAAATATATGTATTTCGTTCAAAAGAGGGAAACGGAAGAGACAAGACAATACCCTCCCTCTATTAAACCTTCAAAACCGTGGTGTGTCCCACTTGCAAATGGCTGCTGTGTCAATTTCTAACTGCAGTGAAAACAAGCTTCTAGCTGGTCAACATCCAGTAATTCAGTCCCCTGGTTCATTTGAAAGAAAGGGAAAGATGGAGTTAAAGAGAGAGGGAACGAGAGAAATGGAGAGAGTCTGTTTTTCCCCAGTGTTTCACTGACTAATAAGTATGAATCGGCAATAGTGTGGTGCAGTCCTCCTCCCTAACTCCCTTACAAAATGTGACCCCCCCAGGGGTGTGTGTGTGTCCCTGCGCCTCGCTCTGCACCCCTCCCTGTGCTCCCTTCTCCAGCAGAGGAATTCAGCTCTCCTCAACTAGGACAAAAAAACACTATTTTACATGTCAATGAAGGAAGGCCACAGATTGACGTTTTTTCACTCTCCCTTTCCACCTCTCCCTTTTTGTCTTTCAATCTCTCTCTCTCGTCAACCTCTCTCTCTCTCGTCAACCTCTCTCTCCTCTCAACCTCTCTCTCTCCTCTCAACCTCTCTCACTCCTCTCAACCTCTCTCTCCTCTCAACCTCTCTCTCTTCTCAACGTCTCCAGACCCAGCTCTCTCCCAATCTCCTTCTGTATGAATTCATGCAGGTGTACTAGTCGAAACGTTTCAGAGACTATAGTTCACATGCTGTAGGGAATTAGCGTACCCAGTTCGACTGACTTTATGCATCTATTAAAGTACAGACAATAGTTAAGTGACAAAGGCCAGACAGAGTCCACGCCACCCCACTCCATGCCTTGTTTACTCCCTTACGTACCCCTACCCCTCTGCCCTTGTTTCCCTACCCCACCCTACAATCTTAGAAAAGAGTGTTCCCAAAAGTGTTCTTTGCGGCAGGACATGGTCCTACCAAGAACTGTTTTGATCAGAAGAACCATATATAATATTTCCCAGCATCCTCTATTGGAAGGATAATTCTGAATAATTTGTTTTACTGTAATACCTGTATTTTTTAAATGTACACCTTGTATTTTTATTTTATTTATTTAACTAGGCAAGTCAGTTAAGAACAAATTATTATTTAAAATGATGGCCTAACCCGGCCAAACCCTAACCCAGATGACACTGGGCCAATTGTGCACCGCCTTATGGGACTCCCAATCACGGCCAGTTGTGATTCAGCCTGGAATCCAACCAGGGTCTGTAGTGACACCTCTAGCAC